>NW_028229518.1:765335-918402 GCF_053477565.2 Lygodium microphyllum
AGATAAGTTATACTTTATTTGAATAAGTTTTCATAGTTTCTTCTTAAGGACTAACCATTCTATTTTTGAACTAGTTATATCCCATAGATATTTAAACTCACGAATTGTAACAAGGATTTTACCTTAATATTCCATATACACATCTCAAAAGATACATTGGAGAGAAATCTTTGTTGCAATATTTATAACTGAGGTAAAACTCCTTTGGGAGGTGCAATGAATCTTTTTTGTGGTGTGCAATATATTGTTGGCTTTCTTATCCTAAGGTACATGCATAGACGTACACTAGTGATGTAGTAAAAGAGGCTATAAGATATAAGAGATTTGACCATGTGGACAAATCTAACCAAAACTAACATGACAAGATCATAACACAACACATATAAGAGTTTAATTGAAATAAGATCTAAAATAGACTTAAGTAAATTTTGCATAGCTAGCTCAAACTTTTCATTATGATAAGTATTCTTACACACTAGATTACAATTAAATAGTTATCCTTACAAAGGATGATAAATTTTAATGAGCTCTTTAATACCGATTTGGTAAAATATTTACTTAAATAAAATTTTTAAACCAAACATGCTTGGTACCTTTTATAAAAAACTAAAAAACCAAAGACATAGTTTCTTTCATTAATATAATCAAAGAAAGAAAATATTGCAAATGCTAATGGAAGTAACTTCTCAAGAAAAAAATCAAAATTACATCAATGTGTCTTCCTTGATGAAAGGAGAAGGAACGGAGTTTAAACACCTGAAGTAGCCCTTAATTTCTCTTTCATAATTAGACTTGCTATATCTTGGCTTGATTCTTCTATGCCCTTGGGTGGTACTTCAAGAACTTGAACTTCAGTAGGAGGAACCTCTTGGGAGTTTGAATTTTGTTTGGCACTCTCATGGACCCTCCACAATTGTGCTTCAACCTCTCTTTGCTCTTGAGTGTTGCAAACCACTGCAATAGTCTTCATATGATTTATCAATGCCACCTTAGATGCAAGTCCACTTGCATATACATCAAATACAACCTCATGAGCATCATTGAATGCTTTGATTGTAGTTTCCATAACTTTCATTTTCTTTTTCAAAACAGCCTTTGCAATCCTTTGTTCTTCTTCAAGATCTTCATCATTGCACTCCTTGTCCAAGCCTTCAAAGTCCAAAATGGAAGGCTTGTTGACATTGTTTATATATCGCTCAAAATTGATGAAGCTTTTCTCCATGGTCACTAATGTCAAAACCACAAAGGAATCTATAGATCCAAAAGCAAACGTTCTATCCATTGGTAGGAAGTCAACACTACCAACTAGCATGCGATACTTGCAAGAAATGCTTTCAAGAGCATTTTCCAAAGCTGCCATTTGCTTTCGATCAAGAAATGATAACAACATGAATTGTTTAGGTTCACATGTCATTTGTAGTAGAGTGGATACAACCTTTCCAAACTTTATAGAGTCCCATTTCATTCCCTCAACCCCATGTGCTGCATCTAGAACAACAACCTCAATGGTAATTGGATCTCTATAAACATTATGTATAAGATCAAAGGTTTCTAGATTTCATCCGACAACATATACACGCCAAGGGGAAGTAGTGGAGGATTGAAGAGGATTTTGCTTTTTTCCACTTAGGAAGTTCACAATATCTTTTGCTCCATTTGGTAGGGACCCTGCATCAGCTCCACGTGTGAGCTTCTTTGATACCCAATCATTGCAAATGCCTAAAATCTTTGTGTAGAATTCATCATTGATATCATAATCATCAACAAGCTCTTCCCAAGTCTTCATCACAGCGCTACTTTCTGGAACTGAAGCATTGAAAAGAGTGACTAATTCCTACTTTAGGACCCTATCTTGCTTGATTTGCTTAGCCCTTGTTTCCATGTCAATCATATCTTCCTTATCCCATTTGTTTCTAAGAAAAAGGATATGACCTTCATTGATCTCCTCTTGTAGTGTAAGGATGTCTCCATCCTTTAAACCCATAAGGCAACGAAATGTAGCAGGAGAAGGTTGCCTTCCCTTTTTTCTCGAACTCTCCTCTTGGGATATAAGTTCACCTCTAGAGTATCTCTTCATGATTTTGATCCAACTATCAAATATTTCTTGGGAGCTAACAATCATATGGCAATCTCTAGATGCACAATTTTCTCCAATGTATGCCACAAATCTCTGCAAAAAAAAAGATCAAAATAGTGAGCATAGAACAAAAGAAAGAGCATCACACTAATCTTCACAAAAAAAGAAGGTAAGCTTATATATGATTACCTGCCATGGTACTCTTTGAGAGCTTGTCTTAGAAAGCCCTTGTTGGGGTTTTGGTGGAGAACCAAATGCTAGCCACTGATCTCTTAATTGTTGAAGTTGCTCAACATAAGGTGCATTCTTCATAACATTATGTGATTCCATATTTGTCATTCGTGAAAGCTCAATGCAAATTTCCGCAGGACAATCAACTAATATTATAGCATTTCTTGTGGTGTATAAATGCTTGGTTGCTAGACAACATGTAGTATTACTCTGAATATATATCTTTGCTGCATGAATTGACTGAAGCCCTGATATAATCCAATAACTATAAGTGTCCAACTTATTAGCATCCACCTCATCACGATGCATGGGTCTCTTCTCATTGTTGTCTTGTACAAAAGGCATAAGATATGCTGCTGTTGCTGGGTTCATGGGAGTCTTTATGAAAGACGTAGTTAGCTTCTCTACATAATCCCAACATAGTGACCTATAAGCATACAAAGGAGGTGCCTCATAACACCTATCAACGAGAATAGGAAATTGTGTTGTTGGCCCAAATGGAAAGAATTTTTCAAACATGTGAAATCCTGATTCTTCCTTCTTTCCCTTCTTCTTAACTATTTCAGGAAAATCGAATGTTCTTTCTACTCCCTTGACCTCAAGAGAAATTATTGGCTTTGCAGGTGTAACTTCTAACATGGAAGGTAAAGTGGCATCATTCTTAGTAGTGTTAGCAGCCATACTAACAACAAGAGCTTGTGACAAGGAACTTTATTGAGGTGATTTTGACTTTGAGCTTGTGGGATTCCATGAATTATTTTCTTCTTGAGGAGAAGGTGAAGATCTCAAGTCTATTTGTTTATCTTGGAGCTTCATTCTTTTGTTGGGGCGATCACATTTTCTTGATAGGGAAAGTAGCTCACTATTTTGAACAGCTTGGAATGCTAATATAATATCTTCTGTGCCCTTTGCCTCCTCAAATAAGGTCCATCCCATTGTTTTCAAAGAGTATTCTTCATCCTCTTTAATACTGGCAAAGTGAAATGACAAATGATCAAGTTTGTATACTACATTTTTCCCCTTGATCTTAACAAGATTACATGGTATTCCCTCTTTCCCAGCACATCCATCTGTTATCTTCTCTATGACACCATCTTGTTGAAAAAATGCAATATCATTCTTCACATTGTCAGCTCTTTTTCCTTGACTATCATAAACATCCACATACCATGGATACACAAAACCACCACTAACTCCATCAATGGTTTGGGTCTCCTTTTTGGATGTGCTATCTTTCTTTGCCATTGAATAGTTCTACAAAGAGAAAAAGTTGTTAGACAAAAGTGGATTTAAAAATATTCAAAATTTACAAAACCCAAATAAATGTATAAGATTTCTAAGTTGAAAATTGAAAACACAACAACACAAGATTTTACGAAATACAAGACAAATGTACTCTAAAGGGACTCTCCCATAAAATGAAATATTAAAATTTGAGATTAAGTGTGGTATGAGATCCAACCATAAATATGTGTGCTTATGTATCAAATCTCATGGATTATCCTGGCCCTAAGTTAGCATTAATTATGTTTCTCTTGCAAGAATCATATAGCAAAAACTTTGCCATGGACTTCGGTGAGAAGATCAAATTCTATTAATAGTGAGACTTGACCATGGGCTTAACCAAATGGTCAAGTGATAATGAAATGTTGAGTGTGAGTGTGGTATGAGATATAGTGAAAAATCATTGTGGTTATGTAGAAAATGTCATGGATGATTTTGTCCCTAAGTTAATATTGGATTTCTTCTCCATGTAAGTTTCCTATGCAAGGATCATACTCTAGGAACTTTGCTAAGATTTTTGGCCATGTGGTCAAATCCTATTTAATCAAAGAATGAGATTTAGTCCAATATGAGATCCACCTATATATCAATGTGGTTATGTAGCAATCTCACAATTCCATTTGGCCCAAAGTTAACATTTTAATTACTCCACATGTAAGTTTCTCTTGAAATGAGCTATATTGTAAAAACATTGTCATTGGTTTTAGCCATGTGGTCAAATCCTATTTAGTCATAAGACTTATCTATCAGATTAGAAACTTTTCCATGGTTTTTTACCATAGGGTTCTTAAAGGCTAGTTAAAGGGAGGATGCAGTTTATTTTGATATGAGATTCACATATAAACAAATATAGCTATGTAGCAAATCCCATAGATATCAATATAAGATAAAGTGAAAAACACTTGAAAGGTGGAGATTTGACCTCATGGCAAAACCTACAAGACAAGACGATTTCCATAAACTAGTTTTAACCATATGGCCAAATCTAGTTTCATAACCATATGAAGAAAGTGATTCATTTGTTGTAACATGCTATGAAATTGGATTTGACTATATAGCCAAATATTGTTTTATAATGGAATGAAAAAGTAGTCTCATGGTTTGCAAGATTTATGAGATTAGATTTGATCATATGGCTGAAAAAAACAAGAATGGGGGATTCTTGGATGCTAGCATTGATAACAAAATGAAAGATTTGACCATATGGCCAATTTTTATTTTGCAGTGGAATGGAAAAAGTGGCTAATTTGTGGCAAAATGATATGATATTTATAGGAAGTAATGAAAAATTGAAATGAAAGAAATGATTAATGGAAACAAAGTGGTTTGTTTGTTGCACAACAAGTTTTGACCACATGGCGGACTTCCTATAAATATAGTAGGTAATCAAGGAGTTCCAAGTAGAACATGGTCTTCCTTTTTTGGAGATAATATAGAAGATGTTTTTCTTAGAACATTTTTCCATACAACCAAATCTAGCATACCCAAAATTTGTGTGATTGAACCCACCATAGATTTAGTCTTAAATTTTTAGGATCAAATTCCAAAAAAGTGGTTCGTTTGTTGCAAGACAAGATTTTACCACATGGCCAAATTATAGAAAGTAAGGAATTCTAAGTAGAAACTAGCCTTTCCTTTTGGAAGTAAGCAAGGGTTGATAACATAAGAAAGCATTTGATCAAATGGCAAAATGTCATTCTTGTAGTAAAATGAACAAAGTGCTTGATTGGTTGCAAGATATTGTGATACTACAGGAGTCCTTATTTTGGCCAAGAGATAGCTTAAGGAGAAGATTTGGCCACATGGCAAAATCTCATAGTATATTGAAAAAAAGAACATAAATTACTTCTTATATTATAAGAAAAGATTTGACCTCATGGCCAAATCTCAGATTGTATTGAATAAAATAACAAAGAGGTACTTCTTATATTGCAAGAAATTTTTTAACCATATGGTCTAATCTATAAATTGATGAAAGATCATGATATGTGTTGTTAGAAAATCAAATTACATCCTATGGCAAAATCATATTGAGTATTTGTAAGTATTGTATAGCCATATGTTTATTGCAAAATTATAAAAAGTGTAACCATAAAATCTGATGGTAATGCTTTTACTATGAAAATACAGTATAATGGAAAGTTCTATATAGTAAAGTATAATACAATGTATAAGAACTTAACAAAATGCTCTAATATTACAGAATGATACAACAAATATAAGGCTAGGTTTAGCCTTGAGGCAAAATCTTGAGGTATATAGCATCACAGAATAGAAAGAAAGGCTAGTATTTTGAAAGCACTCATCATTGATAAAAGTATTGCACAAACCATTTATTCCATATTCACATCTAAGAGACTTTTTTCCACATTACACAAATCATATACTTCATATTCATAACAAAAAGAGTATTTTCAACAGTGCAAGAAGTCATGTTTTCAATATTGACGAAGAGTGAAGCTATCACTTGCAAGGTAGTGGTTGGACAACAAAAAACACAAGCACTCCAGGAGATCAATCAAGCAATCGAGAATAAGAAGAAAACATTGAATTCTCAAGAGTGAGTGCCTAATCTCATTGCTACAGAAATACATATACAAAAATACATATTGCATTTAGTTTTCATACATGATTCTTATTTAGAAAATGCTTTTGGTGTTTGATCTTCATATTATTCAATATTAATCATACAAAAGAGTAGTAGTGTGATTTGTAGTAATTGTATGGATTGAAATGGTCATAATTAATGTAGTTTAACTCAAAATCAGAAATGAAGTAGGGAAAAGTTGAAAACCTGTTGTAATTAGTAGGTCAGTCATGTGTGCCAACGTAACAGAAATCACCCGTGAAGTAGGAGCGGGCACGGTGTGGACTAGCAATCATTCACTAGCTTGTTGAATTGTTGAAGCCTTGAAGCAAGATTTTTGATTTGAAGATACACGTAGTTTTGGTCATAATACCCTGATTCAAACCAAAAATTGCACTGCACAATCTGTTTCAGTTTGAGAAAATGAAACAGTGGAGAGTAGTCAAAGAAGAGGAGGGGGATAGAACCGCCAAAGATTCGGGCTGCAACACCTGTAGTAAGAGAGGGGCGACATGAGAGAGCAGAGATAAAAACACAGAGGATTAGAGATGCGAAACCTGCAACTGTAAAAACGCAACAGAGAAAATGCTCAGGTTAGAGTGTTACGTGGAAGAGAGAGGGAGGGGAAGAGAAACTCATTTTGAAAAACGTCATGATTAGTTGTAAAGACCGACTCATGAAACGAATCATTTAATGTATCACACTATTCGAATAACCATAACTTGTTACCGAATACGAGTAGATTTAGATCTTATTTTTGTGTCTATTTTTTAATTTTATTAAAGATTTCAAGTTGCGATTTTTTTAAAAATCACGTAATGGCCCCGGACCCCGCCGTTGGGGGAGTTGCCCCCAAACCCCCACCGGGGGCGCTGCCCTTGAACCCCTTGCTGGGGGCGTTGCCCCCAGACCCCCACAGGGGGGCACTGCCCCCTGGACCCCCCGTTGGGGGCGTTGCCCCCAAACCCCCACCGGGGGCGCTGCCCCCGAACCCCCGCTGGGGGCGTTGCCCCCAGACCCCCATAAGGGGGCGCTGCCCCCCAAACCCCCACCGGGGGCATTGCCCCCGAACCCCCGCTGGGGGCGTTGCCCCCAGACCCCCACAGGGAGGCGCTGCCCCCCGGACCCCCCGTTGGGGGCGTTGCCCCGTTGCCCCCAAACCCCACCGGGGGTGCTGCCGCCCCCCAGACCCCGCCGTTGGGGGCGTTGCCCCCAAACCCCCACCGGGGGCGCTGCCCCCGAACCCCCGCTGGGGGCGTTGCTCCTAGACCCCCACAGGGGGGCACTACCCCCCGTATCCCCGTTGGGGGTGTTGCCCCCAAACCCCCACCGGGGACGCTGCCCCCGAACCCCCGCTGGGGGCGTTGCCCCCAGACCCCCACAGGGGGGCGCTGCCCCCTCCGACCCCCCGTTGGGGGCGTTGCCCCCAAACCCCCACCGGGGGCGCTGCCCCCCAACCCCCGCTGGGGGCGTTGCCCCCAAACCCCCACAAGGGGGCGCTACCCCCTGGACCCCCCGTTGGGGACATTGCCCCCAAATCCCCACACTAGGGGCACTACCCTCGGACCCCCGCTAGGGGCGTTGCCCCCAAACCCCCACACCACGGGCACTACGCTCGGACCCCCGCTAGGGGCGTTGCCCCCAAACCCCCATCAAGGACACTACCCCCAACCCCCTACTAGGGGTGTTGCCCGCATACCCCCACCAAGGGCCCTTCCGCTTAAATCCCCCATTGGGAGCTTTGCCCCGAAATCCCTACAATGAGTGCTATCTTGAAACCCCAACTAGGGACATTGCTTCCAAACCTCCACTGAGGAAGACATTGCCCTCAAACTCTTACTAGGGGCATTTCTCCTAGACTAGGTCTTTCCCCCTCGCCCCTCCTTAATAACCTATTATTGTGATATTGCCCCTATTTCCACAGCTAGAGATTTATCCTACATACTCTCTATCCTACCCTACTAGAGATTCTGCTCTCGAACTATCACTAAGGTGGGTTCAAAATCCTCAATGATATTAAACATTACATATTAGATACATTTAATATACATAATCTTACAAAATATGATTTAATATATTTAAATTATATTTATTAATTATTAATAAATTAATTTAATATATATATTTAAATTATATTTATTAATTATTAATAAATTAATTTAATATATATATATATATATAAATTATATTTATTAATTATTAATAAATTAATTTAATATATTTATATTTAAATTATATTTTGATAATATATTCCATAATATGCACATAGTACGATATACTAATATAACATGATTTAGACTAAAATAGTATAACTTAAAAATAAAATGTAATATGATACATTTTACTATTATCAACAAGTAGGTAATATAAGATTTATAAATATTTAACCATGATAAAAATTATCTTTCCTTCTCAAATAGCTTCTAATTTATGCTAAAATTTTCTCAATATTTATAACTTTGTGTCATAGTGAATGAAATCTCCTATTTTTTAGAGGTCATTGTGGTTTCAACATTCAAGCACAAGGTCAAAGTTTCTCAAAAATATATTTATCCTTGTTGTCATGTGGAATACATGAAATAAAGGTTTTGATCATTTGATCAAATATTTTTTAATGGAGATCACATAAATTATTTATTCTTGTTGACATACAATAAAGGCTTTGAACATTTGGCTAAATCTTGTTCTATGGACATCACAAAAAATTATTATTCTTGCTATCATCTAGGTTAAATACATGTTTTGACCATATGGCTAAATATTTTCTTGTGGATATCACAAATAATTTTAATCCTAAGTCTTGTGTAAAATAGTTGCAATAGAGGTTTTGGCCATCTGGCTAAATTCTTTTCCATAAAGATCACAATGAGCTTTTATCCTTGTTATGTGTATTTGGCTTGAGTTTTGACCATTTGGCTAAATATTTTTCTATGGAGACCACAATGAGCTTTTATCCTTTTTCTCATGTGAAATACATACAACAAAGGTTTCAATCATTTGACTATGTTTTCCCCTATGGGGATCACAAATAATTTTTATATTTGCCATATGGTCAAATCTATCCCCTTCTTTCTGTACGATGTTTCCATTAATACTTTCTATTATGGAAGTTGGACTCATTCTATCTAATGTTTAAGTACTTTTTTTGTTTTAATGAAATTTGATACTTCATTGTATTTAGCAATTTCATCAATATTTTCTTCTTTCTAAGAGGTGACAACATACAAATGATAAAATCTCCATTTTCTCACTTGTACAGGTATCATGAATAAAGAATTTTATTTTTGAGAAATTGTAAATTTGCTAGTTGATCATGAGATTGTTGCACTTGGTAGAGTGCATGCAATACATCCAAATGAGACATGCCATGGAGAAACACTTGAAGATGGATATATTTCAGTGGCTATTGATAAATGTTTAAATGTAGCAGCGTATTTGCCATTCCCAACAATTGATGCAATGAAGGTTCATGAAGCTGTAGGTGGTTTTGCAAAATGGGGAAAGAAAGATGTGGTGGTTGTTTCAAACTCAATAACAATTCATGATAGAGGAGATGATTACGAATCAAACCATGTCCTACCTTTTGAGGATATTGATGTGCTTAGCATTCATGAAAGTTGGAGAGAACGTAGAGTGATGCTATGGACAGAAGGCAACACTGTGTGTGTTGGGACAGGGGTTATATTATTGGCTTTTCCATATGATGTGATAAACTTTGAATTGCTAGGAGAATAGGATGTTGGTGTGGTGGTAGATAAAGCCCTTGATCAAACCACAGGAACATACATAGATGACAATCTCCACTGTGTCACTTTGGAAAGATGGCCTATTAAACAAGTCACCTTTGATGATGGAACATCACTGCTACAACAACAATCATACATGCAATTTGTCTCTACAAATGCTTGTGCCAAAAACATGGAAGATACCAATGAAGATTATGTTTCTGCAAAAAAATCAAATTTTGTTCAGAAGAGATCATATTGTATGGTCAATAGAAAGCCTCGAATTATTGCCCCTAAAGGTGCAAACTTGAGGACTTCTATGGACTCCATTTCACAGGTTTCTAGGATTGATTGTTGCCAAGAAAAGTGTTGTCAGTTTGCTGATAGAGAAGCAATGCAACAATTACGTAAATACTTTTGGGGATTGCAATTTGAAGACCGGACAAACTATGTTTATGACAAGTTTGAATCATCATGCAGGATTGATTACTTGGGAACAAGGAAGTCCATCTTTATCTTCAATGGACAAGTGGTATGTGGAAGGGAATGGTATGAGATTCATGGAATCCCAAAGACATCTTTTTACAGGTACAAAACACAATTTGAGCATGGCGTGAGGAGGGCAATGCATGGAAACAAGGGGGTAATAAGAGCACCTTGGGATCACACAGAGATGGGAAGAGCCATCCTTAGAGACTTTGTTAAGAAGAATGCAAAGCAGATGCCACACAAGAGTAGAACAATGCAAGATGGATCAAGGGAGACACAATTGGTCATCCCAGATGTTTATAAGCAGGTAGATATATGGGCAGAAGTAAATACAACATTGAGTGGTATTGGATGTAAGCAAATGTCCTTCTCCACCTTCAATCATATTTGGAACACGATCCTAACTTCACAATTGCCTCATTGTCATTGTGCTTTAGGAACTTGGAGCGACTACATAGGCATGCAAATGGTGATCTACAAGTAGATGGAATGCCAAGATCAACCTCTGTACTACTAAATGCCCTCAACTCAAAAAAAGCACTAGACCACCATCAAGGTGTTGCACAAAATAAATCATGCATGGAAGATAATACACCACAGGATGACCATCATCATTTCAAATGATTTCCAGAGAACTTACTTCTACAACTTGATAATTGTGGGTCAGAAAACAAAAATAGCTATCTCTTTGCATATCTATCATTGTTGCACGAGGAACATTCAAGATGATCCAGCTTGGGTTTCTCATGGTGGGTCATGCACATGAAGACATCGATGCAATGTTCAGCAAATTTTCAGAGAAGCTAAGGACGAACATGACCTTCACTTTTCGTCATCTTATGCAACATTTTCAATCATGCCAGATGACTAGTCCTACACCTTTCTTATTGACACATGTGCCTGACTTTAAGAGATACATTGAGGGATACTTGTGTGATTCGAAAGATACACTTGTTGGTCACTCAAAACCTCTTCAATTTCGGTTTTATATACAAGGAGATACACCTGTCATGCAATACAAGATGCATGCAAAGTCCCCAGACTGGTTACCAAGAGAAGGTGGCATTGAATTATGGAAGAGAGACCTTGCAGGAAAGCCTACTCTTCCAAAGTGTGTTCCAATGTTGCTGCCCATGTTTGAGTACGTTAAGGATCATCAAGAAGTAGTAAGTGGAGTTAAAGATTATTTGAAGTATCGGGAAAGATGGTCAAATGTACAAGGACCTGAAGCAGAGTTCACAAAGTTTATAACACCAGTGATTGATTATTGGAAATATATGATCTACGCTCTTCAAACTCCAAATGTCCAAGAAGATTTATTTTTCATAGATTTTTGGCCAAGAACACAAAGTGATGTAACCAATATAGATGTAGATAATGCAAATGACTTCATTGGATTGGAAGAGTTGAATTATCACTATTGTGGTCCTCTGAGCAAACGACCCAAACATGCATTTGAACCAATGCTTGATGTTAAGAAAGATGACTTTGTGCTTGTTAGACCTTCAGATCCAATATATCCAATATGGCTTGGTGTTGTACAAACTGAGGTCGATACAAATAGACATTCCAAAAACTTCAACAAGGTATGTATACAATATTGGGCACTAGTTTGTAGTCGTCAAAATGCTACAGATGCAGAGGTGTATTTTAATTGTTGGGATAAATATTGGATGTGCAACAAAAAAGATCCTGAACGATGGGAAACAATAGATAGCATTGTCTTCTCTTGGATGAAGAAAGGTACAAAATCTCCCAAAAAAATCAAAATTCCCCCAAATGTTGTATTGAGGGCTAAAGAAAGTCTACATGAATCCATCGACTGAAGATTTTCCTTGAATATTTCAAGGATATTAAAACTAAGGTGCTTATTAACACCACCTTTTTGAGTTTTTTTCAATCTCCTGGAAACAACCATAAGCAGTAATATGTTTAATTGCACCAAGTTCCAAATTAATGAAATTCCCAAAATTCATGAAATCCATTTTGATTTGGTTTTCCCATATTGATGGGAAATTCCCAAAATCCCGAATATGGAGTTTTAGAGTACACTTCGACTTTGTGATTATTGGAACACATCCCTAGGCCTAGGAGAGCACTTGAAATGCTGAAAACAAAATATTTTGTGAAAATTTTTCAAGGAGTGGTGAGAACAAAATAAGAAATTAAAGACCGAGTACCTTTGAGGAAGAAGCAATGTTGATTGCTATAGAAAATGAGAGAAATTTTGAGAAAATAAAAGAGAGAGAACTGAATAGAACATACATCTAACAATGAAAACAGATACCAAAACTGGCAAGGGGATGGAAACAATTTTTAGATTTTAGCGAGACAGAATGCTCAATTAGCTCCAAAGATTGAGGATAAATTGTCAGGATAAATACAAAACATGAGATAAGGAGCACAGAGAGGTATACCTTGGGGAAGAGGAAGTGGGGGGCCTGTGTAGGACAAACCAGTTAGGAAAATATAGGTGGTGAAAGAGGAGAAAATGGGAGAGGATATTTTCTGTTGAGAAATAAGGAAATAGCATAATATTTATCTATGGATGTATTGAGACTTGTAAGAAAAAGAAGATTGAAGAGAATAATGAAGATGAGGTGAGCATGTAGCTACTTTTGGCCTCTGCTTGCTCCGTCTGAGTCTCCCTCCACTTAAAGTATTCTCAGTTGGTATCAGAGCATGTTCAAGAATCTATTGTTGTTGTTCGTCTTCTTTAGCATCCTTACCTGAATCTGAATAGCCAATCATAACTTCTGCTTGCCATCTATGCGATTACTGTACCAATCGATGGAAAAACAAGCGTGACAATGCAGCAGGGGCTAATTGTACGTCTGCAAGCTTCTCAAATAAGGGAATAACTCTTAATGAGAAATCACACACCTAATCAGTTTTTGGTAGATCAGCGCTAAGCTGAGAAGATAAGGAAAGGAGATGAGAGGAGTGAAAGGAGAGTCGGGCCATGCTCAATTGAGCTCTGATACCATGTGAAATACGCGGGATCTAGAGCATGGCAGATGCAGAAGCTATGGAGATTGAAAGAGGAAAAAGAAACTCATGAAGACATTGACCCTGACTAGGACAAATTGTTACACAAGTGAATTAGGTTCCAAGATTGAGACTTGGACTCATAAACACAATCTTTTGTATTGACAGTGACATGACACTTTACTGGAAAGAAAAGAGTACTATCATTGCATTAGAAAAAGAGTGCAAGTACAATGCTTTATAGGAATTGAGTGGTGGTACTTTCTCCTATTGTGCATATGGGATTCTGGTCCTAAGCCCTCACTGCTTCTCACAAAGGAACTAAAATAGGTGTGATTGCAAATATCTCAACATTGGCATCATGGATGGATATATATGACAGTTTTTGGACACATGTATGATAGTCATATTGCTGGAAGCTAATTTTTACATGCATTTTTGGGCTATTTTTTATGCTTTTTTGTCTTAGAATGGACCATTGATGTTCCGGATTAGGGCATGCTGTTGAATATTATTTGTGGAAAGTTTGTATTGCTAGTTTTTCTAAATTTACAACAGCCATAATGTTTGATGACATGGCACAGATCACTCAGATTGTGGGAGACAAATTGACCAAATACAATTATAGTGTTTGGTCTTATAGGATGGAGAATTTTTTGATGGGTAGAGGTCTATGGGACCTCATAACAGGTGATGATGAATGCCCAGAAGCTCTTGAACGTCCAACTAAAGAGAAAATGAAAGCGTATAAGAATTGGACAGGGAAGAACAGGAAGGTTTTACATTGGATCTCCATATGTATTTCAGAAACCTTGATTCCTCATATAAAAAAGGCAAGTACTTGTAAGGAGGCATGGGAAATCATAGAAAAAATGTATGGAACATTGTACAGAGGCTCGTAAGATACAACTCAAGCAGAGATTACATGGTGCATGGAGAGGCAATCGTAGTATCAGTGACTATGTGGCAGAAATCAAGCGAATTGCAGAAGATCTTTCATCCATTAATGCACCTGTTGATGATGATGATTTAGTGTCAGTGACACTAAATGTGGACTTGGACCAACCTTCAAATATTTGGATACCTCTATTTCAGTTAGAGGAGTCTCTATGCCTGACTTTGAGGAACTTATTGGATTGCTACTTACAAAAGAAATCAAGTTGGGATTGAATGCATCTGGCAGTGGAAAAAATGCAGGTGGAGATAGTATTTTCTATCACCAGAGAGGTCGTGGCAGCTCATCTAGTGCTAGAGGCTCTTCACTTGGTCATGGTAATGATGGTTTTGCTCGTGGAAGAGTTAAGATTGGTCATGGTGACTTCATGCATAGAGGTAGGGGGAGATCTTTCCCTAAAGGTAGAGGACAATCTAGTTCTTCATAGAGAGATGGCACTTATCATTATTGTGGGTAGTTTGGTCATTTTGAGAGGGATTGTTATCACAAATAGAATGCCATGTCTAGGGGTCATGGAAGGACCCAATACGGTCACTATGCAAGCACTTATGGTGGTACAGGTTATGGACCTAGAGGTGGATCGCCTAGAGGTCGCCTATTTGCTATGGAGCACATACTTGGGAGCATGACTTACTCTTCTCGTGAGAATGATTGGTTTTTGGATTCAGGAGCTACAAACCACATGATTGAGCATGCTGAGTCGTTTGATAGCAAGGATCATATGCAGAATGAGGAATATGTTGCCACTGGAGATGATACTTTACATAAAATTACTCATATTTGTGGCGTGCTAGTTGTTACTAAAGATGGGATTGAGAATAAGCTTGGTGATGTACTTTATGTGCCCACAATAACTAAGAACTTAGCATTGGTTGGTCAAATGATAGATCAAGGATTGCAAGTGAGATTCAATAAGTTTGGATGTTTCATTGAAGAGTTCCATAATGGAAGAATTGGCAGGGTGATTGTTTGTGGTAGAAAGAAAGGGAGACTATTTTCTTTGGATGCAGGTACTCTAGTGGTTCAAAATGCTATGTATGTTGGGAAGATAAGGATGTGGAATTATGGCATAGAAGGATTGGTCATGTCAATTTGCAAAGATTGAAGCAAATACAATCAAGATAGATAGTCAGTGGTCTACCGCATTTTGGATATGTGAATTTTGATAATGTATGTGAGCCTTGTCAATTTGGCAAGTAGTCTAGATTGCCATTTCCAAAAAGGGGGAGAATAAGCAACCATCCTTTGGAAATGGTACACTCAGATATTTGGGGCCCATGTCAGAATGTTTCCATGAGTGGAAGATGTAGATTCTATATCACTTTCATTGATGATTTTTGCATAATGACTTGGGTTTACTTTATGCAGCATAAAAGTGAAGCATTTGAAAAGTTTTTGGAATTTAAATCTATGGGCTGAAAAGTAGTTTGGATGCTACATAAAATGTTTGAGGTCAAATAATGGTAGAGAGTACATGTCATATGAGTTTTGTGACTTCTTAAGAGATTATGGTATCAAAAGGCAATTGACATGCAAGTACACACCTCAGCAAAATGGTGTGTCTAAAAGGAAGAATCGGATCATTGCAGAGGTTGCAAGGGCAATGATGAACCAAATGAACATACCATTGTCATATTGGGTAGAAGCAGTGCATACTGCAGTTCACATTATGAATAGAACACCTACAGCCTTAACTCATAATATGTCACCATATGAGAAAATGTATGGTAGGACACCCACTGTTGCATACTTTAGAGTTTTTGGATGTGTTTGTTATGTTCATGTTCTGGATGATTTGAGAAAGAAGATGGAACCAAAGGCTATAAAATGCATTTTCCTTGGATATCCTGATGAGAAGAAGGGATACAAATGCTATGATCTAGTGAGTAAGGAAATATACATAAGCATGGATGTCGAATTCAATGAACATAAATCATGGTACAAGCCCAAAATTGTAGTGGATGTTGATTCCTATGAAAGAAGTGATGATGATGGCTATGGAAGGAAAATTTTAGCAATCAACAAGGCTGAAAATCAACATGTGGAAGATGCTTCGGGACCTCAAGAGAATGTGGAAAGCAGTGGCTGTTACAATCCATGGAGTGGTAGGTTGAGAAGTGCACAAAGAAGTGCAGAAGTTGTGAAAGGAAAGATACCTATGGTTGAAAGTTCAGAAGATGAATCTATATATGATGAGTATGGAATTCTGCATGTTAAAACACCTGGCAATAGAAGTGCAGGAAGTATGTTCCACCATACGCTAGATCAGTTGAGACACATGGTAGTGCACCTCAATTGAGAAGGTCAGAAAGGGTAAGGTATCTAGTTGATATATTGACTTATAATGGGTTCATGAAGATGCATTATGCATGTGAAAAATGCATTTTTGAATGGTAACTTAGAAGAGGAAGTGTACATGGATAAGCTAGAGGGCTATGTCGATCCAAAATACCCACATTATGTATGCACGTTGAAGAAGCCTTATATGGACTGAAGCAAGCACCAAGAGCATGGTGTGATAGAATCAGCAAATTCTTATGCAGTATGGGATTTCAGTAGAGCAAAGTTGATTATTCACTTTATGTGAGGCATACAGAAGATGGTATGGTTGTTGTTGTCATCTATGTTGATGATCTCATTATTTCATGTTCACTTGAGAAGGAGATTGCTGAAGTCAAGCATGGGTTACATAAAGAGTTTGATATAAAGGAGCTTGGTTTGTTGAGATACTTCTTGGGTATTGAGGTTATTGACACACCTCATGGTATATGGTTGATATAAAGGCAATATGCATTGGAGATGTTGGAAAAAAATGGCATGAAAGGATACAAACCAGTTGATACACAATTGGATCAAAATGTTAAGTTGATGGATGCTGGACCTTATGTTGAGGATGTCACAATGTTCAAAAAGATGGTTGGTAGTCTTATCGACTTGACCATTACAAGACCAGACTTGAGTTATGCTCTTGGATTGATAAGTCAATTTATGCAGAAACCATGCAAATCACATTTGGGTGTAGTGAGAAGAGTTCTTAGGTATGTGAAGAAGACAGTTGGCTATGGCTTATTTTACAATGGGTTCATGAAGATGCATTATGCATGTGAAAAGTGCATTTTTGAATGGCAACTTAGAAGAGGAAGTGTACCTAGAGCAGGAGAGGATATGTATCATTTACCTCAAAGCCTTCTGAACAAAAATAATTATTTTGGAATAGAAATCAAAGACCATACCACATCCCAAGCATCTAGGTCAACAGAAGAAGAGAAAGGAAAAAGTGCTATTATTTGTATTCTCTTAGAAAGTTAGAATAATGAAAATAAAACTATTGATGTAATGCCTGCAATCAAAAGAAGGAGAGATGTTGAAAGAGATGAACCTAAGACTAGTAAGGTTGGTGAGGAAAAATGAAGAAAAATAAAGAGAGGAGAGGAGAGAGAAAAAAGAAGAAAATAAATGGAGAGCGCCTAGAAAACACTATCATGCTTCTAATATTCCAATGGGGGAAGGAGAAAGTGATTATGGCTTAAAAAGAGGTATGATGGGGAAGAAGGCCAATATATCTTTCACCAACTAATGGAGTTGTGTCTAAGAATGAGAGGACTGTAGCAGAAATTATTGAATCCGAAGTTCAAGGAAAGAAAGAGAGGAACAGTGAGAGTTTTAACTGTAGAGGAGTAACCTAACATTTGCCCTATTATTGATGCTTGGTATCAAAATCAAAACATAAGTGAACCTTATATTGATGGAGCACAAGTTATTATGATTACTCAGGCTTGTGTAGAGAAATTTGGACTTTGAATTGTCGAGGGATCAAAGTTTCAAATCAGGCTTGCCAATCATCCTAAAGTGAGGTGTCTAGGCATTATCCAAAATTTGGAGGTCAAAGTTTATGGTGTGTCTATGAGAATTGATTGCCATGCTATGCTAGTAGGGTTGGGAGCTTTTTCGCTTATCTTGGGTAGACCATGGCTTAGGAAGGCAGGTGCAATACAAGATTGGGGGCAAGGAATCATAATGATTTATGATCCTAGAGGAGTAGCAAAGAATTTCGATATGGCCTTGAGAAAAGACCTTGTAAATGAAGATGATAGTGAAGAAGAAGAGGAGGAGAGTAGTTTTGAGAAAGATAGTGAGGATGAGAGTTGTGAAAGTGATTTTGATCGGGAGGTGTCATCCATTGTAGTGGAGTTAGTAAATCTTGAGAGAGATGAGGAGAGAAAAGAGAGTCGAGAATTTCTTGATGATAGATTTGATTGTTTGAGAGAAGAAGAGAGCATTGAGGAAAACTTTTTGAGTCTTTTAGAATAACATGAGGGGGAGGGCTTAGAAATTGGAAGATTTAATAATGAAGTTGAGGTTTCAGATTTGTTGCCTGATGAAGTTCATGTTGATGAGTTTGGTAGTGAGTTTCTAGATGAAGAGTATGATCAAGAGAGTATTGAGGTTATGGATTTTGACTCTTGTTGTGATGGTGCTGTTTTTGCTGACTTTGTCTCCTAGAGTTTTTGATTATGCATGTGATGATTCTGATTGGGGTTTTGAGGATCTTGAGAGTAACACTGATGAGAATGTGAGAGGAAATAATAGTAAGCCCATGAAAAGAATTAAAACATTGAGGGAAGAAAGATCTAAAAATAAGGGTAAGGAATTTGAAAGAGATTGTGAGATAGAAGTTGAAGAGGAGTGGATTGGGTATTTGGATAAGGACTATGACCTTAATGTGTTGCCTAGTGATTATGTTGTTGATGCTATTGAAGATTCTTGTGAAATTTATCCTAAGAATGTTTGTGAGAATGCTATGGAAATAGTTAGTCATTGTGTCTGTGGAGTGGAAGAGTTGCAGTCTTGTTTTGTTGAAGAGATGAGTAGTTTGGATGGGTGTCTTGAAGAGGCCTCATGTTCTAATGAGTTTGGTTAAGAGATGACTCAGCTTGATGTGAATGATGGTGTTTTTAGACGTTTTCTAGTGATGGAAGATGTTTTTCTTGCATTTCCTAAAGATTTCTTTGATTGGTTGGATGTCATTCATTCATTGAATTCGGCAACATAGAAAGCGTTGAAACCTTATTCCAAAACCTTAGAATTTTCATGTTATCCTTTAGGGCAGATGAGAGGGTATGTGGATTGTTGTAGCTGATGAGTTTACCATTGACAATGTGGGTTTTTTTAAAGGTTTTAGATTGGAAAATTTTGTTGATTTTGAAGATAATTTTATGGATGACTTTTGTGTGTTCACTAAGGGGTTGCTTGAGAGAGATATGCCATTGATTTTCTTGGATTTTGAATTAGATGAGGACCTTAGGGATAGAGTGTTGGACTCAATTTTTGATTGGCTTGTAAATGTTGCATTGTTTTATGAAAATAACTACTGTGCATGAATGCTTGCAAACTAGGGGGAGGGCTACATATGTCAAGCATTTTTTTTGTGAGTTGAAAACCCCTAGAAAAACATTAGTTTGGTAGGATATTTGTAGCTTAGTTGGTCGTGTGACTGATTGTTTTGTGTTTTTTAGTTGGATTTTTTTTGTGTTTGTCTAGCTTAGGAATTATTTTAGTCATTTAGTCTGGATTTTTTGAGTGTGGAAATTTGATAGCCTTGGTCATGATTGGAGTTATTTTGGACATATTGGAGTTGGAGTTTGTTGGAAGTAGTTGAATATCTTGAAATAGGTATATTTACTTGTTGATACTCTTGCACATCACGAGGATAATGGGTTCACCAGCACTTCACATTGCACTTGTCTAATATGATACACTCGGGTGTCTTCCCCTAATTTTATCAAATACTTCGATGTTAAGGGTTGGGTTGATGCATATTTTGCACCATCATTGAGCACTAGCATGGCATGATGCCCATTATAGCTATATGCAGTAAATCTTAGATGCACACACACTTGAGAGAGCACCCTTTATTGTGTACTCACTGGTTCTTGCATGCATGAGAGTTGGGATATTCATCACCGAAATAGGAACCTTTGGATGAGTGGAAAAGGTGGTTGGGTGAGTTTGAGGGTCATGAAGGATGCCTTCACTTGTGAGATGGGTTGTTTTTGTAGTCAACTTTATGAGGATCATTGTGTTTTTAAGAGATTCTAAAATTTTGGGAGGGTGGAGCGAAGTACAACATTTTCTTGTTAAGTAATGAGAGGCGAGGTTAATGATCATAATTTAAATCAAGGAAATGTGTTCACATTTTGCATGAGACACGAGCACATGTAGATAGGCTAGGCACTATTTTTTCAGTGCATCCATATTTTCATGTGTAGTATTGCTTGTTTGATTGCATAGCATGAATCCAACTTTTCATATTTTTTCAACACATATATGACTGAGTATTTGAGTACATTCTTAAAGTATGTTTTTTTTGAACAGGACACAATTGCATTGATCAAAAGGAGGGAACTATGACAACAATAATTTTTGAAGGCTCGAAGTGTTATCACAATCCCAAAGAGTGATGTTTGCTAATGATGAAACTAATTTAGTCATGAAAGGCATAACCATGGAGCTTGTGATTATCTAATAAAGCTTGTGAGGATGGAAGAACTCATGAACATTTGGCAGCATGTGGCTTCATAAAATGGGCCACAAAAGTTTGTATGCGGTTTCATGGTCGATGGCAATGGTGATGGTGTTTGTTTGGTTCTCTAACATCATCAACTTCATTACCATTTCGATTGGTTACTCTTAAAATTTTTGGAAAGAAAGTTGCAAACATGGCATGGGATCTTGGATAAGAATCACAAAGAGGTGCACCTACGACAAAGAATGTGGCATAGCAGAGTGTTTGCTAGAAAACACATGTTTTAGCGACATAAGAGTGAACCTTGTTCAGTTCATTCATCAATTTGTTCACTAGACTCAGAATACCCTTCATACTCAAATGCTGATGCAAGAAGATAAAATTGTTTGAAGGGGATGAAAGGGTCTAGTATGCAAATATCAAATTGTTTGAAGGGGATGAAAGGGTCTAGTGTGCAAAGATCAAATTGTTTGAAGGGGATGAAAGGGTCTAGTGTGCAAAGGTCAAATGGCAACAATTTTGGTTGATAGATGCTTGGACATGGCATAATGAATAGTGAAAGTGATTGATGTGATTGGGTTGAATCGATTAAGGGTAACAATGCCTTATCAAATAATCTTGGAAATTTGCTTGGTTCGGAAGAGAAAGAACACTGTGTTCGCACCTGATGGGCCTCAAGAAGTGCCTCAAAGAGAGGCTTGCTTGGCCTTAGGGGTGACAGAAGAAATGAGGGAGTTCTAGATAGGGATAACCTTAAGCATATTGCAGACAATAAAATGAAAGAATGGTTCCATCAAATACAGACACTATTCCACAACATAATTTAACTCTTGAGGAAGTGAAGGTTTGAGATGCTAGAGTTGCGTGAACGTGCATGAAAGAAGAAAGAAGCAAAGAAGAGTGCACGTTCTGTCGTGACATGAGAGATCAAGAAGATCCAAAGCCTATGGAGATTTGATGCTTTTCATAAAATTATTGAATGTTTTTGAAAAACAAGAAAGGCTTTAAAGCTTTCAGAAGTTTTAACACTTTTAGAAGCTTTATTGAAAGCTTAAAATGTTAGAAAAGATTTAGGTTTTTCAAAAGCACACAATGTGTGATGAGAGGACAAAAAGACATATATAAAGGGGGGAGAGAGAAGCATTAGGGGCCCTTCTCTTCATAATCAAATTGTTCTTTTGAGAGAAGAGAGAGGATGGTCCCATACATGTGTATGGATACTCATTTGTGTTGATCGACCTTGCGAAAAATCGGATGATGAAGGTTTGGAATAGTGTAACAAACTTCAAAACGGTACGAAGTGATTGTTTTTTTTTCTAGACTCAAGTTTTAATGTTTTGATGTTTGTCTATGCTCTACTTGTGTTTGATTTAGGAGTATTTGAGGTTACAAGAAGTATAGTTATTCATTTGTGCTCATGCATTGGTTGTGTTGTGTATCAATCATTGAAAATTTTTGGTTTGTGTCATCCTTTGACAAAGTCAATTCCCTAACCATCACTCCTTAATGTCTCCTTTTTTGAGTTGTGAGAGAAACTTGTCCTTCAATCACCACTCACTAAACATTTCTTTTTTGGTGCCCCCACACTGAGGAGTGCTGAAAGTGGGTTGATGCTATATTTTGGCACTTTTATTGATTTCAGACATGGTGACTTTCCACGGGAGATTGGACAAAGATGTGTATGCTTGGGTTGATTATGTGAAGTAGCGAATTCATATGTTTGATATTGTGGATGATGAAGATATGGTGAATTTTGTTTTGTAGGGATTCAAATATTATGCCTTGAAAGTTATCAGTTGTGTTTCAGATAATATTATTAGTAGTTGGGAAAGTATTTCTTGGTTTATACAGAGTTTCTTCTTTGTTCGTCCTGCAAGTTCTGGCATGAGTGATCAACATATAGAAAGTTTCAGCGATTGTAGTAGCTTTGACTCAATGACATTAGAGAGATGGGATGCTATTATGAGGATTACATGCTTGAATTAGATACTCTCTGGAAAAAGGTACAAGATTTGGAATGTTGGGATAAAGGGCAGTTCCCGTGTCCGCACGTAAGGGCCAGGTTGTACATAGTACATATACCTATATAAAATCATTATTGAGGTATACTCTTCAGTATCACAAATCTTGTGCCTCTCTCTCAACTTGCATCTCTACACAGAAACTCCATTGCAGCTAACTCAACAAAGTGGTATCAGAGCTTGGTTCATGCAATCAGGAGCTTCACATTTCTTCAGGTGCAGGAGCTTGAAGTTGAAGAAGAGTTCACTATGAAGAGTCTGCAATGGCAGAAGTCTATAGGCAGAGGCATCGAGTTTTGAAGCTTCTTCTTGAAGCTTGAAGCTTCCCTCTTCATTTGAGCTTGTTGCCAGCCATCGTTGGCCACTTGGGGACCCTCCCCATCATCTCCAACACGTGGACCAACATTCCAATCTCTTCAAGGCTGAAGGTGTCATCATCGTGGGTATGCATATCTGGTTTTCAGCATGTTCACGACCTACAGTAGCTGCTCCTCTTCATTTGGCATCATGGTTGTGCTCCAAACTTTGCAAAAAAATGGTTAGCATTGAGCATTGAAGTGTAGTATTACACTTGGAGGCTGATATACATTCAGCTTCAGGTTTGAAATACATAGTATTCAGATTTGTAATAAACAGGGCAACAACTATTTCTTGAGTGAATAATGCTTATGATTCACTTATGTGATGACTATCTGATGCCCATTTGGTGCTATATGACTTGGAGATGTTATGTCCATGATTAGAGATTATTTTGGGGTGATTAGAGTCATCATTTTAGTTGGTTTTGACAGAGATTTGGCAGCTAGAATAACAGGGCTGAATGACATTTTGACTGCGTATGCATTAAGTCTTGCTTCTAGACTTGGTCTTGGGCATTCTAAACCAAGTGTTCATGGCTTATGGTTGATGCTACATGCTTGGATTTGATTTCAAAATGCATTTGAGCAGTGATTAAAGCTCATTTTTGGATCACCTTTACCTACAGGTCTATTGCTATATATTTAGGATAGTTTCCTGCATATTCAAGACAACATACCTCATTGTTAAGAAATTTGATATGTTTCTATGCAAGAACATTATGGTGATGTTTTGAGTAGCTTTGCATTTTCTTTAGAGCTCTAGTCTAAGAGGTTATTTTAGTTTTGAATTTTTAGGACATATTTTTTTATTGAATGTCAGGACTGCTTTCTTGAATTGCACAACAGCCACTTGTATTGTCATGAATTTTAGGACTGCACTCCTAAGTTGCAAGATAACCACCTGTATTGTCAGGAACTTCAGGACTACACTCTGTTTTTGTCAGGAAATTGGTATGCTTACTGTCATTGAATGCTTTTGAGGCATTTTGGGCAATGAATTGATGTATGTTCTTGCTGCTACATACTTGAGGATATTCCTAACATACTACTGAGTGGATTTTGGAGTTTCCATTGCTTGGCGTTAGTTGTCATTCACTAACATACAGCTATTTGGCTGTGAATTAGGGCTAGTAGCAGTGACAATAATCTATGCATATCAAGAATCTTGAAGGAGCACACAACTTTGCAGTTTGAAAAATGCAGTGCTATAATATCTTATTGCAGAATAAGCAAGCAAAGCCAATTAAAGTAAAGGGAACAAAACCAGTTAATGTAGAGCAGGAAAACTGGGATGAGCTGAATGAGCTTGCATGCTCGACCATTGAGCTATCGATTTTTGATGCCTTACTATTTAACATTGAAGGGTTGGATTCTACTTATGACATGTGGAAGCGTCTCGAAGAATTGTATGCCTAGAAGAGTGCTACAAGAAAAGTTTATTGGCAGAAGAAACTCATCGATTTGCATATGAAAGAGGGTATTGCAATGCCTACTCACCTTAGTGAGTTTAACTCCATTTTCAGTCAACTTTCCACTTTGAAGTTCAATATTGATGATGAGTTCAAAGCTACGTTCTTGCTTTGCACTCTGCCTGAGAGCTGGGAGACCTTCAGGACTGCTATGAGCAATTCTAATGCTATGCTTTTGTATGCTGATGTAGAGAGTTCTCTACTCATGGAAGAAATGAATCTTCAGAACAATGCATCCAATACTTCTTCCAATGCTTTGCATATTAGAGGCGGATCATAGCAGAAAGGAAAATATGATAGCAAGGGACACAGTAAATCACGTGGTAAGGATGTTGAATGCCATCACTGTGGCAAGAATAGTCACTTCAAACATGACTGCTATAAATGGAAGAAAGATAAAGGGAAGGGCAAGAAGACGAATGACAGCAAGGAAGAGAAGAAAGAGAGTCAGTCTACTAGAAGAGCCGTGTAAAGATCAAAGAGGTGAATGTAGTTAGCCATGAGAGCAACAGTGGGAATTATGTACTATTTGTCTCTTCATGTTTCAGTGCACATGCTTTGATAGTAGCCAATACGGATGATGACATGCACACTTGGATTTTGGATTCAGGTGCCTCTTTTCATGTCACCCCTCACCTTGAGTGGTTTATAGACTATATAGGAGGTCGACATGGTGTTGTCCATCTTGGGAACAATTATGCATGTGACATTGCAGGCATTGGCAATGTGCAAGTGTAGTTTCAACATGGATTTGTCTTCACTCTTCATAATGTAAGGCATGTACCTTAGCTCAAGAAGAGCTTGATTAGTATTGGACTGCTAGATGATGATGGATTTCATACCACCTTTGGCGATGGAAAATGGAAGATCTGCAGATGATCTATGGTTATTGCCAGAGGCTCAAAGAGTGATACTTTGTATCCTCTCCATGTATCTAGTGTGCATGACCATGTTGTTGCTGTGATCGAGCAGCCAAGTGTTTCGTTATGGCATGACTGGTTGGGACAAATGAGTCAAACATGAATGAAAGTACTTCTCATTTGGGTTACTTGCATTGTCTTCGTTATGCTAATTTTAAGCATCGTGATCACTGTGTTTATATAGTAAGCATGTGGAGACATCTCATAAAAAGTCTCTGTTCACTGAAATATTTACCTCTAGAGTTGGTACATTCCAATGTATGTTAGATGCTAGGGTTATCTCTAGGAGAAAAGAAATACTTTGTCACATTTGTCGATGATGCTGCACGGAAGGTATGGGTTTACCCTATTCGTAGCAAGGACGAAGTGCTTGATAGGTTTCAAAAATTCTTGGCATTGGTAGAGAATCGGACTGATAAGACACTTAAGTGTCTTCACTTTGACAATGATGGGGAGTATGTGTCCAAATCCTTTAGGCATTTTGTGACAGAAACGAGACTAAAGAGGGAGCTCACTGCCCCTCATAATCCACCCCAAAATGGAGTTGCAGAGCGCATGAATCGGACCATACATGATAAGGTCCATATGACGATGTCTCATGCTACATTACCCCGTGGCTTTTGGACAGATGCTAGTATGACAGTCATTCATGTGATTAATAGGTCACAGATAGGTCTTTGGGGAGGAGAGTCCCTCAAGAAGAGTGGTTGGGCAAGCCACCTTCTTATGCTCATTTTCAAGTGTTTGACTATGAGGCTTTTTTGCATGTACAGAAAGAAGAATGCAACAAACTAGAACCAAAGTCCTCTAAATGCATATTCCTAGGATATAGTGATGAGGATAAGATGGGGTATTAACTTTGGGATCCCAAGAAAAGAAAGATATTACGCATCAATGATGTCATCTTCTGTGAAAGATCGCATGCATAAGTAGCCTGAGAAGGCTGAGGAAGTCAAGAGGATTGTTTTCAGGGAAGATGTACCTTCTAGACAACCATCTATTCCTAGTGGATAATAGCATATACCTGCTATAAACACTCCTGAAAATGCAAGAAATGGTACTGGAAATGACCAACAAAGTATTGCCCACGATACACCACAATTTCAGCCTGAAAACATGCAGCTATAGGACAAGCTAAATTGTTAAGACAACATGCTAGAATTTCAGGAAGCAACATGTACATGCAGAATTGTAGGCCAGTATTTTAGGGACAAGAGCCTATACATGCAAAATTACATGCGTGTATTTCAAGACAACATCCTAATTATCTTGGTTCTATATGTTGATGACATGGTGATTTTTGCTGGCAGGGATACTCATGGCTTGGATTCATTGAAGCAAAGTCTTCATGGCAGCTTTGACATGAAGGATCTTGGTGATGCCAATCACATTCTTGCGATGTGGATAATCAAAGATAGATCGAAGGCATTACTCTATCTATCTGAGCAGGACTATGTATCCAAGATTTTGCAACGTTTTAATATGGAAGGGGGAAAGAAATCGAAGTTCCATTGCCTCCATATGTGAAACTCAGTGCAGAGGATAGCCCTACATCTGATGAGAAGAAGGCTGAAATTGCCAAGATTCCGTACGTTTCAACCATTGTTGGCAATTTCATGTAGGCTATGGTTGCTACACGTCTTGACATTACCTTTGCAGTGGGAGTGGTTAGCAGGTATATGGCAAACCCTAGCAAGAAGCATTGGGAAGTAGTGAAAGGTATTATGAGATACCTCAAGGGCACAAAGGATTTGTTCATCTGCTTTGGTAAGCCAAATACATTTGTTGTTGGCTTTACAGATGCAGACTATATTGGACATGCAGACTACACGAAGTCCACTATAGGGTATGAGTTTAACTTCACAGGGGGATCTATCTCTTGGATATCCATGCACTGCAGAAGTGTGTTGCACTATCTACTACAGAGGCAGAGTATGTGGCTACCACTGAGGCATGCAAAGAAGCCTTATGACTGTCACATTTGGTTGCTGAGCTTGGGATTATTGAGGTTCCTGTTCTCCACTGTGATAGTCAAAGTGCTATCATCTTAGCACAGAACCTCGTCTTTCATGCAAAGGCAAAACACATACATGTGAAGTATCATTTCATCAGAGAGGTACTTGGCAGCAATGGCATTGAACTGGTCAAGGTGCACACTAATAATAACCCTGTACACCTTCTCACAAAAGGTCTTCCACCACAGAGGTTTTCCGGTGGGCAGATGATGGGTGTATGAAAGGTTTTCCACCAGAGAGATTTACCCATTGCTATGGGTATTGGATACGTATAGTCTCTTCACATTTGTACATATTTAGACTTAGCCGATTCTTTTCCTCTACCTTTGGGCACATTGCCTTTATGGGGAAGGTTTTTGAGATAAAGGGTAAATGCTCATGTTTGCCCATTGTCATGAGATTCTTTGCCCATGGTCTAAACATAAAACTTTTAACTTATACATATACTACTTAGTCACTTGTAATCTAGACATACTACAAAAGACTTGCCTAGTGTAATAAGTCATAAAAACCTAAGTTCGCCAGCATATGGCATGGTGAAACAAAGATAGGGATTCTCTGCCTTAAAATGCAATAAATTTATCATGGGTCCTTGACAAGAAAATTGAATTTGGTCATTTACTTTTAACTTGAAACACTTACCTGAAATTGCTACAAGTTATGTAAGTCATGGAGCATTAAATAAGATAAAATAAGGACATGAGCAGTTGACTTGGTAGATTCCCTTGGATTGCATTTGCCAAGAGCCAATGATGTGATTGTGTACTTATGATATTCAAAGTTTTAAGTATATTCACAAGCCAAGTTAAAAGGGAGATGGAGTTACCTAAGTTGACTAGGCATAGGACATTGTATATGTATTGTGCCATGCTTACATGACCAATACAATAGTCAAGGAAGAGATCAAGGGGTAGCATGATCTACGCCGCATTTTGCGGGTAGATCTCAGACATGAGCAAGGCGCATCCTGGATGAGGGGGAAAGAGATCTTTCACTGCCACAACAAAGGAAGAGGAAGCCATGCAACCAAAGTAACTGCAGCAAACTCCACTTGACATGTAAGTGCTACTCCTTCTATGCTTTGACAAAAATGGAAGGCCACTCTTGGATGAGTTAATAGGGGAGAAGTGTGTATTTAAAGGGCAGCAACCCATACATACGAGAGATTAATGAGGAGTCTTGAGAAAGGTCTAGATTTGACCTGTGTATGCTGAATTTGAACTCCCATGTCAAGAGAGACATTAAATCCATTCTCTTAAGTCCTTTAAGAGTTGAATATGGACTGTTATTGATCTTCCAATCTTGTAATTTGGAGGATTGAAGTCCATCTACTTGTTTTATTGATTAATATTGACACAAAGGGCTCATTCATGCTCTTAGAAGCTCATTGCAATCTACCATACAAGAAGCTTTGGGAGAGGAGTGCCAAGAAACCCTCTAGGCTTGTTTGTGAGAAGAAAGTGGGCTGAATATTTCGGCCCAAACAAAGTATTGTGGCCAACAACACTTATTTTTTCTGTACTTGTAGATTCATGGCATTGCTATGCTTAATGCAAGTAGATATTGCATAAGCATTGTGGAAGGGAGCATCTTGATTGCTCTATGTACGTGCTTGAGGCTGAAATAGGTGGCCAATTACAAAGCAAACAAGGGTAGTAGGAATTCCTTCTTCTCTCCTACTTCTACATGCCTATTGCTTGTTACATGCTCTTGAATATAGGGGTTGTTTTTGTGCTACATCAAAGTGTCTTCTTGGAAGGTTGAAGCCATGTACATTGGCTGAAATAGGCAGCCCACACAGTGAGTTTGTGGATAGTAGTTCCTTTTACTTCTCAAATGCTTCATATGGTATGATTTACACTTGTACTTGGTTGTTCTATGCTCTCTATGTTAGGGAAAGTTTATACTATCATCAGAGGTGAATTCTAGAAGTTTTATGGGCTGATTTGGGGCTGAAATCTTGAGCCATATTCAGAGAATTAGGTATAGCAGTGATCTTCTAATTTATTTCTTGCTCTACAATTGACATCTTGTTAAATTATGCAAGACTTATGTGCCCTTATGATAGGGCAATATTTGAGGATCATTCATAGATGCTATGAATTGAATTAAGGGAAGTTCTTTCTCGTTACTTCTTGGATGTGGTATCTTAACCTTTTTAGGATCTCTATTTGAAGTTCTTGTGAAGTAAAACTCTTTGTCCTACAAGTCTTGTAATCGACTCAAAAGCCTTGTCCTCCCTTATAGTTTACAATGAATGTAATCATGCAAAGTTGAATGATGGGATGTTGAGTTGTTTATGATACATGTACTTAACTTCATAATCTGTCATTGCTTTATCTTTGATAAGATCATGCAGTTGCAAGATCTGCTAACATCTTCAAGGACTTGACTTGATATCTTCAACCCTTCTCTTACCTCTTCCATCTCCAGAGTCTAAGCTCTTGAACCCCAATATATACTTCTCTCTCAAACCCCTATGATTAACCGTGAATTACCTCTTGAACTTTTAAATATTCACTGTAATCTACTTTTCTCTTGAAGCCACATCTCCAATTATCTTGTCTAAGTTTTCTTGCCAAACCCCTGTGGTGACCTTCAACCCTACGCGCTCCAACATTTGTGAACCCAACATGAAGGTCGGTGTAAGAAAACTCCAAGATGGGGGATTCTTCAGGAGATACTCTACAACAATTGGTACGCATATTGCAGCAGACCCAACAACAACAAATCCATATGTTACAACAACAACAACAAAGGCAAGACAAGAGAATATTGATTCCACAGCTAGCAAGGCCCTAGATGAAGTTGGGCATGAATTGAAACAATTTAATGGTCAACATGTCTCTCTATTCATTTGTTTTTATGTTGAGAAAATGCTATTCTTTGGTGTACCATAACATGCATGGAGTTGTTATTTTGCCAGGGTAGGCAAGCATGGTCTTCAATAAAGAATCCATGGTCTTTTCCGGTGAGATGCGGGTTTGGGCTGCATTTAAAAAAGTCCTATGCAAAGAATCCTTCTTAGAAGACTCTGGCCTTATGACGAAGAAAAATTTCACAGATTGGGTTGAGAAACCCAATAGTTCCAATAGCTCTATACCATGAGTTTGAAAGTAAATTTGGGCAACTTGATGCAGAAGACCAACAAAGTATGGAAGGTCAGAAGATTGAATTATTTCTTAAGGCTGCAGATCCCATTCTGAAAGAGAAGCTTATTGATCACTTTGAGGATGCTACCTCTGAATCAGGAGTCAAGATTGCATGGATAGATGTTACTGATGTAGTAAACATGATTGCTCAAAGAGAGCGGATGTGAATAAGATTGGGTTCTACTTCAAATCCAACAAATCCATTGATGGAGCCTGTTCCACCTTCAAAATCCCCTTTTCCTTTGACTAACCATCCAACTCTTTCTTCTTTTGTTCCTTCCAAAAATGATGTCATGGATGAACTCATTAAAAGCATGTGTGACCTTCATTTGAATCTTACAAAAATTAGTTCCAAGGTGGAGAAGCTAGATGTCAAAGTTGAAGAACGATGATGATCATCAACTCAAAGACCCATGAGAGAAGGCTTTAAAAGGCGCTATATTTGGTGTGACATCCAACAACATGACAAGAGGGAGTGTTCTGCCTTCTGTGAGGTTGAAGCATAGAAGCTCATCCTTTGGAAAGACGGAAAAATTCATGCAAATGAAATTGGTCTTCCACCGGAGCCAAATTTTGGCAATGGTGGAATGAAGAAAATATTAGAGGATTTAGCTATAAAAAATGCCTACGTAGCAATTGGTGCAACTATCTATGGGCTGCAAATCGAGCCAACTAATTCTAATTTGAAAGCATGTAAAGATGATGTGCAATCTAAAATATGGATGCATGAATTAGATAAAATGGAATGCGACAAAGTAGCCAAAGATGATTTGACTAACGCCAATCAATGCATTTGAGAAATAACTGGTTGGAAAGAACCGGTGGATTCTTTTTCCGCTTTTGCACATTTGGCTGATGTCAATCATAAAGAGGTCTTGATTGAAGAAAAGAGAAGAAGAGAAGATGGACCTAGCCCTTCTTCTTTTGGCCCTCCAAAATGGGTAACTAGAAGAACACCTGAGCAACCAAAGCCTGCTAAAAATATAACTCCAGATCAAGAGATGGAAGATGCACCACAAACAAAGAAGACTGAAGGAAAGAAGAAAGGCAAGCAACCAGGCTACAAATTGTAGTCTGACATAGAATCTAAAACCGATCTTAAGCGAGTCCTAGAAGAATGAATTCTGGGAAGAAAAATTAAATTCACCTCAGGCGAAATTCTTGGAATTGCCAAACGTGAATTCCATGATATAATTATTAATGTAATCAAAAGAAAAAGACAATATGTTGGTGATGATGCTGAAGAAATAGTGCATGTTTTTTTGCAAGCTCTTTGAGTTTTTGCGCAGGATAAAGAGAAGTTGATTGCATAAGGAATACAACTTGAAGCAGTTAAATAATTAATTGCAGCACTTGAAGCTGAAGATAAAGAAAGCATGGATGCAAAAATGAAAGAAGTGAAAGTTGAAAATGTAATGGTCAGCTGGTCCAAACCAGTTCGACATCCCACCTCTCAAAAAGAAGGTCGTCTACAGCATATGCATGACGAGGAAGAAGCTTGGTTCATTCCAAGCACTGACTACTCCTGTATGGATTGGGCAAGAGCAACAACGGAGACAATCGTCAAAAATTGGAGAAAAAGGAACACCATGTATTACACTCTTAGACCATGGCTCTAAGATAAACGTGATGGCAAGGAGTCTCTATGAAAGTGGCGGATGGCCCATAGATATTGATCCAGGTTGGCGAATGAGAGCTACAAACAACTCTTCTGGAGAGTTATATGATGCATGTCCTAATGTGCAGGTAACTATTGGAGACATAAAAGACAATTTTCATTTCTTTGTTCAAGACTCTTGTAGTTACCCTATCATTCTTGGACAACCCTATATTTTTGAAGCCCGCTTGGAAACAAAAGCTCTTGATGATGGTTCTTCCTATGCTCGAATCCTAGGCAAGGATAATGAATGAGCTGTCCAATTTCTTACTGTGTGTGTTAACCATCATCAAAATAGAGATCGATTGCGTGATTATCATGTGCCTCCTAATGCCCGAGAATTCAAGGGTTTTTGAGGCTGCACTGCTGTAAAAGGAGGATATGGCAGTGTGTCATGTAAAAAGATTGTACCTCCTTATACTACAAAAATTGTGTCTCTAGCAAATCTGCATGTATGTATAGCCAATAGTATGGGCTGTTATAAGTCTCTTCGAGCCATGACTAAAGCTGAAATAAAATATTTATGTCATGTAAAAAGGGTGTTGAAAACTCATGACATGATGGCTAAAAATGAAGATATTTTGGGCATTTTTTTAAAGTTGATTACTACTGACACATTGGTTGAAATATATGCAAATGCTTCATGCAAAAAATTAGGCTGAAAATCAGTCTATAGAAGTATGTACATTGGATTTTTATCAATCTATTCAAGAATTTGTAACAGGAAGACATTGGTTTACTCAACAAGACTGAAGCGCAAGTGGAGACAAAATACAAGACGGTGGATAAGAAATTCAAGCTTGTCCCACTGCTTCCAGAAAGCGAAGGGCTGGCTGATAGGGCAGTAAATCAGCCAAGTCTTCATGATGCTTCCAACATTGGTCACAAGTTTACACCTGAAAGCATAAAAGAGCTAAAAAATAGGTGATAATTATTTTCTTTTACCAGCTGAAAAACACTCTTTTATGCAAAAGCTAATAAAGCATGGAAAAGATTTTGCATTTTAGCCAAGTGAAATAAGCTGTGTTGATCGAAATATTGTGGCTCCAATGGTCATTTTTACGATTCCACATGTTCCTTGGAACCTCAAGCCTATTCCTGTTCCAAGGGCGCATTTGCCAAATTACTAAAACTTCTGAATGAAAAGATCAGAATGAAGATTTTAGAACCTTCTTCAGCACCTTACTCAAATCGATGGTTTACTATACCAAAGAAAAATGGATATTTACGATTCATTCAAGATTTACAGCCTGTTAATCGCATCACAATCCGAAATGTTGGTTCGAGTCCAATTGTTGACAAATTTGTTGAAGCTTTTGCAAGAATATTAATTTATTCCATGGGCAACCTATATTCAGGATATGACCAATTTTAGCTTTCTTTAGAGAGCTGAGACATTACACAATGAAGACACCTCTTGGGTTGGTCGATATGTATACTCTACTGCAAGGTGCAACAAACTTCATGGCCCATATGATGAATGCCATGCACAAAGTCTTAAAAGAGTTTATTCCACAGCTCACTCTTCCTTTTCTTGATAATGTACCTATCAAGGGATGAGAAGTCTATGAAAAGAATGAGGAGCTTGACGATAACGACTACAAGACATTTGTAGTTAACCATATTCATGATTATGACAGGATTTTGACAAGGCTCGAAGAGGTTCATCTTACCCTTTGCGGAGCTAAATAAATTTTTGGAGTAGAAGAAGTTCTAGTGGTCAGACACTTGTGTGGCCCCTACGGACGTAAGCCTTCACCTACCAAGATTGATGTCATTAGTAGAATACAAGAAAAATGCACAAATATTTTAGAGATGAGAAGATTTCTTGGCGCATGTCTATTCTATCTCATATGGATACCACATTTTGCTCATGTAGCCAAAAATCTCTATTAACTATTAAGAAAAGGTCAAAGATTCTCTTGGGGTAAAGAGCATACTCTCACTGCATGCAAACTAAAAAAGTTAATTTCAGCCCCCACTCTCAAAAGGGCTGATTATTCAAATGGTCAATCCATCATCCTTACTGTGGATACAAGTCCCATTGGGATAGGGTGGGTTGTTGGCCAAGAGGATCTTGAAGGTAACATGTATGTAATTAGTTTTGGAGAAAAGGTTCTCAATGAATGTCAAAGAAGGTATGAAAAGTAAAAAGGGAATTGTGGGGAGTTGTAATAGCATTAAAGTGTGATCATGAATACTTTATAGGTGCTTCCATAGTGGTAGAAATTGATTGTCTTCCACTCTTGGGCATGATTGCCAACTGCTCAACACTCAACATTGCTATGCTAAGATGGATTGCATATATTAAATCTCTTGACCCCGAATTAAAGCATATTGCAGGAAGGGAGAATCCAATTGCTCACATGCTATCACATGCAAGATATGACAATGAAGAGGAGCTAATGGAAGAAGATGAGTTGAAGAGTCTATACTTGCTAAATTTCATTCCATGGCTATTGAAAATACATTTTCAATTGCTACATATACAAATCCAAAATTGAAAACAGTAAGTGTAGCTGATTTTTCTAATGGTACAACATTAAGTACAGCAAGAACAGGAAAAGATGTTGCTGTAAATTAGCCAATAGTAACAAAGATCAAAGAATTGTCTATGGAAGAAGGATGGTCAACTAGAAGCCAGCATGCTCATTGCATTACTCAAGTTCTAGTTCATTTCCTTGAAGAGTGAAGAAGATTGGCTGAAGGCCAATATTTGAGCACAATGAAGAAGAAAGAGACTTGGACTGATGAAGAGTTCAAGCATATTAAGAGGAAAGCTTATGGCTTCTTTCTTAAAAATGGGCATCTATGGAAGCACACAAAGAAGAAGAAAAGAGCACTTGTCTGAGTTTTAGGTAACAAAAGGTTGCAACAATAGGTAATGAAGGAATTTCATGAAAGTTTGTGGGCAGGCCATAGAGGCATATGGGGAACACTTTTATAAAGTCAAAGAAAAATATTGGTGGAAGAACATGTATCGGGACATAGAGCATTTTGTTAAAACCTATTATGTGTGTCAGATGTACTGTATGGTTAAGCATCGAGATGGGTTACAACTGACTTATCCCTTGTCTATACACTATAGATGGGTTGTTGATCTTGTAACCATGCCTGCAGGGATATGGAATATGCGGTATTTAGTGCTTGCAAGAGAAAATCTAACCAATCAAGTTGAAGGTAAAGATTTAACAACCAAGACCACTCAAGATGTTTGTCGCTTTTTGCTTGAAGAAGTATTTTGTAGATATGGCTATGTTGGTAAGGTAACCGCAAATAGAGGGGAATTGGATGCCGATGAGGCATGCAACTTCTTTGCTCAATTGGGTATTTAGCTGGCTTCAACATTAGCCTACAACCTTGAAGGTAATGGGAAAAGTGAGAGAGGGCATCAACCTATTCTCAAAGCTCTAGCAAAGTCTTGTAGAGGAAAGATCAAAGAATGGCCTAAAATGCTTCCTTTCACATTATGGACTGACCACTCTACTCACAGTGTTGTAACTGGCTATGTGCCAGTTGAACTTATGCATGGGCAGCAACCAATTATGCCAATTGAAGAATCTATTCTCACATGGAGTCTTCTACCTTGGGAGGCAGGCATCAGTAGAGAAGAGTTCTGACTTTGCACATATGGCAGCTAGAAAGAAGGCCTGAAGATGTTCATGCAGCTATTGAGAAGCTAAAAGTAGCAAGACTAAAGAACAAAAGAAGATTTGATAGGCAACATCAACTTCGACCAAGAGCTATCCAAGAAAATGATTGTGTGCTTGTCTATGATAGCATCCTAGACAATCAATACAATGCTTCTAGGAAGATGGTTAAGCGTTGGTTTGGCCCGTATGTGGTAAAGGTCGTTCATGACAATGCCACATATTCATTGGCTGAATTGGATGGAACAAGAATGAAGATACCCATAGCTAGAAAAATAATCAATCTCTTCAAACAAAGAGAAAGTTCAACATATGAGTTAGAAGACTTGAGTAGAATCCAAGAGAATGAAGACATGGAGGAAGAAGATGACTTCAAAGACAGAGAAGAGGACATGACAGAAGATGAAAGCAACTTAAAGAGGCACATGCCAGAGGATGTGTAGGTCAGGAGGGGGTGAATGTCATGAGATTCTTTGCCCATGGTCTAAACATAAAACTTTTAACATGTACATATACTACTTAATCACTTGTAATCTAGACATACTACAAAAGACTTGCCTAGTGTAATAATTCATAAAAACCTAAGTTCACCAACATATGGCATGGTGAAACAAAGATGGGGGCTCTCTGCCTTAAAATGCAATAAGTTTATCATGGGTCCTTGACAAGAAGATTGAATTTGGTCATTTACTTTTAACTTTCCTTGCAACACTTGCATGAAATTGCTACAAGTTCTATAAGTCATGGAGCATTAAATAAGATAAAATAAGGACATGAGCAGTTGATTTGGTAGATTCCCTTGGATTGCATTTTTCAAGAGCCAATGATGTGATTGTGTACTTATGATATTCAAATTTTTAAGCATATTCACAAGCCAAGTCACATGGGAGACTGAGTTACCTAAGTTGACTAGGCATAGGACATTGTATATGTATTGTGCCATGCTTACGTGACTAATACAATAGTCAAGGAAGAGATCAAGGGGTAGCATGATCTACGCCGCATTTTGCGGGCAGATATTAGACCTGAGCAAGCCGCATCCTATATGGGGGGGAAAGAGCTCTTTCACTCCCACAACAAAGTAAGAGGAAGCCATGCAACCACAAGTAACTGCAGCAAACTCCACTTGACATGTAAGTGCTACTCCTTCTATGCTTTGATAAAAATGGAAGGCCACTCTTGGATGAGTTAATAGGGTAGAACTGTGTATTTAAAGGGCACCAACCCATACATACGAGAGATTAATGAGGAGTCTTGAGAAAGGTCTAGGTTTGACCTGTGTATGCTGAATTTGAACTCCCATGTCAAGAGAGACATTAAATCCATTCTCTTAAGTCCTTTAAGAGTTGAATAGGGACTGCTTTTGATCTTCCAATCTTGTAATTTGGAGGGCTGAAGTCCATCTACTTGTTTTATTGATTACTCTTGACACAAAGAGCTCATTCATACTCTTGGAAGCTCACTGCAATCTACCATACAAGAAGCTTTGGGAGAGGAGTGCCAAGAAACCCTCTAGACTTGGTTATGAGAAGAAAGTGGGCTGAATATTTCAGCCCAAACAAAGTATTGTGGCCAACAACACTTATTTTTTCTCTGCTTGTAGATTCATGGCATTGCTATGCTTGATGCAAGTAGATATTGCATAAGCATTGTGGAAGGGAGCATCTTGACTGCTCTATGTACGTTCTTGAGGCTGAAATAGGTGGCCAATTACAAATCAAACAAGGGCAACAGGAATTCCTTCTTCTCTCCTACTTCTACATGCCTATTGCTTGTTGCATGCTCTTGAATATAGGGGTTGTTTTTGTGCTACATCGAAGTGTCTTCTTGGAAGGTTGAAGCCATGTACATTGGCTGAAAGAGGCAGCCCACATAGTGATTTTGTGGACAACAATTCATTTTACTTCTAAAATGCTTCATATGGTATGATTTACACTTGCACTTGGTTGTTCTATGCTCTCTATGTTGGGGAAAGTTTATACTATCATCAAAGGTGAATTCCAAAGTTTTATGGGCTGATTTGAGGCTGAAATCTTGAGCCATATTTAGAGAATTAGCTACGGTAGTGATCTTCTAATTTATTTCTTGCTCTATAGTTGACATCTTGTCAAATTATGGAAGACTTATGTGCCTTTATGACATGGCAATATTTGAGGATCATTCATAGATGCTATGAATTGAATTAAGAGAAGTTCTTTCTCTTTATTTCTTGGCCATGGTATCTTAACATTTTTAGGATATTTATTTGAAGTTCTCTTGAAGTAAAGCTCTTTGTCCTACAAGCCTCTTGTAATTGACTCAAAAGCCTTGTCTCTTACAGTTTACATTGAATGTAATCATGCAAAGTTGAAGGATGGGATGCTGAGTTGTTTATGATACATGTACTTAACTTCATAATCGGTGATTGCTCTATCTTTGATAAGATCATGCAGTTGAAAGCTCTGTTAACACCTTCAAGGACTTAACTTGATACCTTCAACCCTTCTCTTACCTCTTCCATCTCCAGAGTCTAAGCTTGTGAACCCCAATACAAACTTCTCTCTCAAACCCGTGTGATTAACCGTGAAGTACCTCTTGAACTTTTAAACATTCACTGTAATCTACTTGTCTCTTTGAAGCCACATGTCCAATTATCTTGTCTAAGTTTTCTTGCAAAACCCCCATGGTGACCTTCAACCCTATGCGCGCGGACACCATAAAGGGCGGTGCCCATGTCCACTTGTAAGGGCCAGGTTGTACATAGTACATATACCTATCTAAAATCATTATTGAGGTACACTCTTCAGTATCAAAAATCTTGTGTCTCTATCTCTTCTCTCACTCAACCTGCATCTCCACACACAAAAGCTCCATTGCAGCTAGCTCAACATGGAATATGGCGTGTATCCACAAAGTAGTGATCAATATGTTAAAGAGAAGGCAAGTATGTATACAAAAGAGAGGGAAAGATATACATCAGTGGATTATTCTTTAGCTTTGGAGAAAGATTAGTTATTTGCAGGTATGTCAGTTTTTGGTAGTGATAGAAAAGAGGGGGAGGGCTTCAATGAGTTTCCTACATTTTGTGGTGATATAGCAAGTGTTATGTCTGCTAATATTGGTTTGGACTCTTCGGTTTGCAAGGAGGATCATGGTTTTTCTTTCCGATTTGGTGATGTGTTGAGTGATGTTGAGAGTCAGCATGTTAAGTTATTCAATGAAAATTGTGGTTATGTTTCTAGTATTGTTGAAGGTGATGATTTGGTTGTTGAAGGAAGTAGAGAAGAACACCTATTCTGTATGTTACAGGATGAGGGAATTCTTGAAGAGTACTCCTTGGAGTTGGATGATGTTTCTAGTATTGAGAATATGTTTTTGGATAGTTTGGGAAGTGATGATGATGATGAGTTTGGTGAGGTGTGAATGGACTAGAGGATAGATGAAACCCTAACCCTAGCTTCCAGTGGCTATATAAATAGCCAAAAGGTCACTCTCAAGTAGATGAGAGTGTGTCCCTTAGTTTTACTTGGGCAACTTACTAAGAAAGATATTTTTCTTGTACTTGAGCTCTCTTCTCTCTCTTGTGCACACATTTTTATGCTCTCACTCTAATATTTCAACATTCTTGTTGTTGGAAATGGTATTGAGAGTCTTTTTGTACATAATGGTATGGAGAAAATTCCAAAAGTTCTCCCGAGTAGCCACAAAATTTTGTTCATACTACATTGCATGTTCTTTAGTATTAGCTAGGGTTTTTGTATTACTTAGTGTCACATTTATACTAGCATCGAGGTGTAGTCCATTAATAAATAGTTATCTTAATGCATAATCGGGTAATAAATTGAACCTCCTTGGCCAAATCCTAAGGTGATTATTAAATGCGGCTATATAAGACTTTATGTCACTATAAGCATGCCTCTTAATATCCAAGAGCTTCTTAGGAACTTGGTCCACATGCAAAGTCTTTTGAAACTCATCTAAAAACAAGTCATAGAGCTTATGAATAGAGCTTATGGTTTTTCAAGTAGACTTTCATGCCACTTTTGTGCTTCTCCTTTTTTAGGGGTACTAGAGAACTACAAGAGCCACTAGGTATTATTAAATTCACTAGCATAACATATCACTTCAAATTCTTGGATGTGTACCATAGGGTTCTCATCTCACGAAGACCATGTAATATAGGAAGATCTTGAAAATGAAGAGGAGGACACTTCGATCTAATCATCAAGATCAGCATACAATCATTTAAGTCCTCATAAAAAACTTCAGTGTAGTGATTTTCACATTGGTATGGGGATCATTATGTTCATCCTTAGTGACTATATGTGCATCAGTCCCTTCCTTAGTTATAGTATTGCTAGATAGGGTGGGAAGGGCGGCTGGCTCACATGAGGCTAAACCTTTATCACTTAAGGAATGCTTAGCCTTAAGGCTTGATCCCTCCTCCTTCCTTAGAAGGGGTACCCATTGCACTTGCAAATTATCCAAGACTTGACATATCCTTCGAATAGTATCATGATGTGGAAGCAAGTCAAGAATTGTGACATCATGCATAGGAAGTCTAAGTACACTCTTATCTTGAGTCGTATGTTGTGCAATGCTTTGACTATCCTCAAAGTGAAAATGCCCCCCAGGCACTTCACTAAATTTGTTTCCATAATATCTATAAGAAGACTTAACCCACAATGCCTCAAATTCAAACATGAGGTCATTTGTGGGACAAAAATTTAATAGCATGGTCCCATTGGCTAGCAACAGTCCTTGCCAATCCATAAAGGATTGATATGCCATCTCTAGCACTTATTGAACTACTCATCTTAGAAGCCATGATACAAAATTAAAACCACTAGGAATCACCTCTTGTTCATCTCCTTTTTTCTTAAAATAGGGAGATATAAATGTGAACCATAGATATTAGACCCTGAGCAGAAATCCTAAAGGATCCTGAAAAATGCACAACATGTTGAGACCTAAAATAGGACTGACAATGGATCTCTCACACTCTAAGTTCATTGCCAAACCTCAAAACTAACCCCTATGACCCTGTGGCCATGAGCAACTAGCCACTAGCTAGATGATGGGTGCCCCCCTAAGAAACCCTTGGATATATAAGCAAAATGACTATGTCGAAAGCCATTGTGTTAATTAAGGATTAGAAGTGGACTAAAGAAGTCTTAGTGATCTCTAATTAATCATATAAATAACAAATTTAATATATATATGTATTCCAATCTTAATTTAGTTCAACATATTCACCTTAATCTCTCAAAATTCTACAATTTCACACATTAGCTTTTCCATTTTGAACTAAAACTACCAACAATTGAACTCCAATTCTCTCTATATTCAAATCAAATAAAAAATTTATTGTAAAATTTCTAATTTGCTCTTTAATTTTTCAATCATTAAATAAAAAATTTAATATTATTATTTCTATCTTTAACTTCATTTTACACAGGAATTACCTCTAATAAATTCCATTAACCATAAAATTTTAGCAACGTACTCTAAAACTAGAAAATAAACAATAATCTCTTTTCAAACTTTTGACCAATTCTTTCCTTGTCTCAATTTATTATTATTTTTTAATTTTTATCCAAAATATAAAAATATTCACAATAATTACTATGAAAACTGTTGCTCATGCCTAGCTGCCTATATTTACTTATATACAAAGCTACGTACATATACACTGCATGTGGTGGATGCCCATCATTTTTACTTTATTCTTTATTATTTTAGTGGCAAACATAATAAGGGAAGGTAGGTCACACATAATGACTATTGGAGTTTCCACACACCTATCTCTCTTTTCTTGCTTGAACCTCCATATCTATTGAATACTAATGACGAGATTAGTGAATAGATTGATGAGATACTACCATGTGTAGTTTAATATAACATTTGACTCTCTACTAGTTCGGCCAAAATTTTTCTAACACTAGCAAAAAAGTGAAAAGAGGCCACCAAACTTATCCTCAAGGACTTGTCCTTAATAATGCTATTTTTTAAAGTCCTTTTTCTTACTTTCAACCCCTTGATATGACTTTTCAAAAAATGGGTTACTCTAAAGTCATCTCAAAATAATAAAATCAAATTATTTGTAATTTTATCTCAAAGAAATGGATTATTTAAAAGTTTCGGTAGTACCCTTTTGATATGCATTCATCTCATAGTTCTCATTATTTAACTATCTCAACTTCTACAAACTCATTTTGTAATATTTCTATTCTATTTCAATATAATTTATCGTCAATATCTCAACCTTCTTTTTGCATGGCTTCTTCTTCTATTGCTACTTCTCTAGACAACGATCTAATTCTATACAGCCATGTGCATGCTACAATATAAGAGAGGATGATTTTGTAGTATCTAACAACCTACAAGCTCTAGGATTTGACAACAATTCTTCCTCTTGCAAAGGTCCTCACAACATCAACAAATTCCCTCTTTGTCTTGTGCACTCAAATGAGCCTTTTGTTCCACCATTTGGTCAATCTTGGACACCGATTCAACATGTGTGACTGAATGTCTTCTCTCATGATTGCAGAAGGTGGCATTAACGTACTATAGTTTCCATACTCTTGAAACTCCTCATGATGTTCTTATTGTGGATACTTAGCCATAGAATCTTTGATTTGCTACGGTACATCATTAGTAGCCTTATTCAACCCCTATTCATTGCCATTTCTCTATGTTTTCCAAAACAAACGTGCTGTCACAAAAATGGCTATATATTTTGATCTTGATATACAAACAATGTACTTTATGATTCAAGTTGAAGCCAAGCATATGTTCTTGATGAGCTATCATGCATATCATTAGAATCATGTCATAATATTTTGAGAATTTTTTCTATGGATGTTTAGGACAGTCCAATAACCTATAATAGTCATGTTTGAGAGATAAAACTACATGTAAGACTTACATAAGGTCTCCATACCCTATATCAAATCACTGTAAGGCCTATATACACTGAACAAAATCTTTATGACTTGTATCAACTTGTATGAGTCCAAAAATACCATGTGGTATCATGTAATGCCTAGAAAACAATTGGGAAAGGTTCAAAATTGTCTATTTCTCATGTAACCACTTGAAACCTATTAATCCCAAGCTTATGGTACCCCATAAAATTCTTCAACTAATCAGCAAGTACCTTGATTCTTTATTCTAGAATTTTTCTTCAATGCTCCTCTTGTTCTACCTACGTGAGGGATAAAGTGACATTCATGGCTCCCTACATGGACTCTGAGACTTGAGGGGTGTGCAAATTTTCCCCTCAATTAAGGTTGTGTATGCCTTTGAGATCCTAGATACAAGGGGGGGTCACCTCTCCTTTATCTTATATCTCAATCAATATCTATTTTTTCCTTATGGTTATGTCAACATGGTAGGATCATATTAGAGTAAGAAATCAGAGATGATGTGGATTGCACAAATAAAAGATTTAAGCTTTGATGATGTGTATGGACAGAATTGAGATGTTGGATTTGGATGAAGGCTTGCCTCAAAAAATTTAGTGACTCTTTGATTGCTTTATCTTACGCTTACAATTTTCTTTTGGGAATAATAAAGAATTCGAGCACAAGATATTTAGTTATGCAATCCATGAGCGACATTTAAAATTGAAGCTTGATTGTAAGAAAAGGATCTAAAAGTTACTCTATGAGACTCTAAACATTATTGAAGAGGCATTTCTATGATAAAGCATTGAAATCATGCCCATGAATAGGCTATTCTCTCATCAATAATTGGATATTGGTTTTAGCGAATGTAATTAGAGAGATTTTCAAAGAAAGACACACTAGATTACATGTTCAATTGAGTCTTGAAGCTTGAAGAATCAAGAAAAATCAATCTTCAACTATATATTTCCAAAGTAGTTCCATAAATGCTTCCAAGATGAAGAGCCTTGAGTATTATAGAATGCTTGTTAATGAACAAATAGAACTCACTACAAGATATAGGCCTCATACCGACGTTCAAAGCGACAAAAATATTCATTAAAAAATTTACCCCCGTCTTGCTAAACACGTCGATATTAGCATCTCCATCGAACCGTCGCTATGGGCATCGATATTTGCATCGAGTCTCTAGGCTGGCGGGATCACAGTTTGTAATGGAGTGTTGCAAAGAAAACAAAATACAACTGTTAGAAACACGATTATCAGTATAAGCGATATTGCAAAAAAGAAAGCAAGAAGAACAAAAGAAAAACTCCAGATAAGTCTTGTGGCTGCCACTCCCAAGATGATGGACCACCCCCTACTTTCAATCGTGTCCTCGCTACCTTGCGCTGCTATCTCCAACGTCCTAGAGAATCTGTAGCCTTGTCCCTAAGTCTCTGCAAGTCATATGTGTCTAGCCACTCGGGCTTTGAGATGCCACTCTTGAGTGCCTTGCATGCGTTCGATCGTCTGTGGTGTGACATGTACGCAAGGCATGCACTCCATCATCCAGCCTCTATGGAAAACCTCTCTATCGAGATGGGTACTAGAAACTCCTCATGCAAGGATACTACTATGTAGTCCTTGCTCCCCTCGGGTATGTTCTTCCAATGTTCCAAGATGTTGTGCCAAAAAAATTGTTGGCACAGCTCTCTCATATGAGCCATCACCCTCATCTCCTCATCATTCATGATCACGGCTCCTATCCTATCATCTACAAGGTATCCATACCCCTCTAGGGTATGTTTAAGATGTGTCCTCTCCCACCTACGACTGCACTCTTGGGCATAACCAGGAGACCCATGTACATCTGGTGTGCCCACGGGGTGGTATCTATTGGAGTAGCACCCATAGGGGTGCCACATGTAGATGGCTGATGAGTAAAAGTGGAGTCACTGAAGTAGATATCCCCACAAGTGTGACAAATTCTATAGGTGATGCTACTCCACTAGAACAATGAGACGGAGATACTACATCGATGCCTCCACACAACAATCACTTGAGCCACCCTCTCTCGAACCTGCACGAGAGCAAGGAGTAGCACCTATATCTTGAGCCGATCGTGGGCTCACCACATCCACATCTTCGCAACATCCCCTAGAACCACTCCCTCCATCCGAGAGCACCAACCTCATCTATTGGAAACTGAAGCATCAGAGCATGCCTGATAGTGTCCAAGATAGCTCTTGGTCTATCATATCTCTGAATCGAGCCATCTAATATAGAGACATACATGTGAATATATCCCACAACTCCTCATGGCTCATCCCTTGACTTATCATGCTCTCCAAAATATCATCAAAGGTCACCTGCATAAACAAAAAGTGATGTTAGCATAATCAATATAAAGATTCAAGCAAAGCACAGTAATATAACTTTGAAAAAAGTGATGTTACTTAAAATGCGTATTCTAGAGTACCCTTATAAGCAATTCATCAACTAATTGTGTAGGCACATGCTACAAGTATGACGTAGCATATGGTCCCATGTCAATCTCTTGGCACAATTTTGCATACACTGAAAGGCCGATAGATAGGTCAGCACAAAAGGATGACTCCACCTCGCTCTCAAAGAATTCTTGGCCTCCTGTCTTTCCATCATCATTACCCGATTTTGCCTCCTCTACATGCTCCAAGCCATCTTCCACCTCCACCCCTTGCAATATTGACCCCTCCATCTGCATACTATCCTTATCTACGCTAGGAACATTGCTCTCATCATACACCCTCACACTTCGGAGAGCTAAAGGAACAACATACAACCATCGAGGTTATAGGGGGTTTGGATAGAAAATTACATGTTCAAAATCACGTACAAGAGAGATTCAACATTTGTGAAATATACCATGTTGTAATAAAATCATTAAAAAAATAGTTGATGTACCTATTCACAATGGGCCGACAAGACAAACGTGTCGTGCGGATCCTTCCATCTTTTTTCAAAATCTATTTCAAGAAATCTAGATGGACCTCGTCGAATGGTTTCCCCGGCTTCTTCTAGTACCACTTTGAACCACTACACATCAAATATGATCATGGAAAAGCTATGGTAATCCACCGTGATAACACTTTGCAAGTTCCCAAAATACTCTATCTCATCTATAATGGTGTTTGGATTCATGGCTCACCGTCGGCTCTCTTACTTAAACTTTTCCATGACACCACAATCCGTTGTGGAGTGCATTTTGTCGACGCACTCGATGCAAAAATGTTGCCTATGTGACCACACCGCACTGTATATTTTGTACTATACATTGAAACGGTTAGATTAGTTATCACATATAAAATGTAGATATAATAGCCTATAAAACATGTGGTCAACTTTAGGCTACATCCCCTCGAGAATTCCCACTCCTCATTAGTAGAGACCTCCACCCCTTTGCGAGAGGCTGTGATTGAAGCTCCATGTAGCCATCTCATGGACATAAAGTATGGCATATCCTCCAAGCCCTCAGTGTATCAAATTGATCGATGGCATGTACTACGTTGAAATTCCAATCGCACTTCTTTTTTATGTTTCCTGGCTTTCTCATACATAGTAAGCCTCGTCTCCATGGATGCATGGTGCAACATACAAAAACGATTCACTTTCTCCTCCATTGTAGCATTCATCATTTTTTCTATCCCATTTCCAACCACCACATCTCTGATCAGTCTATCATCATCCTTCAGCAACCATAGCAAATTGTTGTCTCAATCCACCGTTGGTAGCCACTGTGAAATATGTGCTAATACCTCAAACACCAACCAACCTTCATCCATGCTACCTTCTGAAAAAGCTCGTTGAAAATATACATGGGATTCAACAAGTGGTTGATTTGTAAGTGGGTCCAATATGGCAACTCATAGAAAATTGAGAATTGTCGCATTCCGTTTCTGTGTGGATCATTTTTAACTCATACCAACTTTGGCGTTCATTCGTGCTATAGGTCGTCCAAGAAAACCTTCCCTTAGTTTGTGACCCTTCAGAAAGAAAGAGGCATGTCCTTGATATACCATCTTCTTCATGGTTTGTGACCTTTGGGAGTCTCTAACTATGGCCCACACAATGGACATGCATAATAACTTGAGATAACCAAATCTCTCCCAACACCTCTATTTAGTGAACACAAACTTGAAGACTGTCGACCATTGTGCGTGCTCATATCTTCCACGGTGACCCCCTCCTTCCACAAAATCCTAAGCTCATTGACTAATGGATAGAGATAGAGGTCCATATTCTTGACTTTGTAGTAGCCAAAAACGAGCAAGCTAAGGATTATGTGTCCTTTCTTCATAGAAAGCCATGGCGGGATGTTGTAGTTAACAAGGACTACAGGCCACACACTGTAAGAAGTTAAGTGGAGACCGAATGGGTTCATGCTATCCATAGCAAGACCGAGCCAAATATTTCTTGGCTCTCGTGCAAAGCCTGGAAAGGTAGAGTCAATGTGGCTCCATGCACATGAATCCACTGATATTCGTTGGACTCCATCTATGGATCTATTTTGCACATGCCACATTGTCAAGCTCGCCATGTGCGACATACAAAATATGTAATATATATGGGGGATAAGTGAAAAGTGTCTAAGAACTTTCTAAGGGATGGTTTGCCCTTGCAAGTTTTGTCAATATTTGTGAGCACCACACTTTGGACATGTCTCCATAGTCTCGTGCTCTCCTCGAAATAGCATACAATTGTTGACACATGTATGGATGCTATTGTAGTCTATACCAAGCTTTCGTAAAATGTGTTGCGCATCATCACGAGACTCATACATGATATTTCCAAGTGGTAATATATGATACTTTAGCAACCTGAAAATAAATCATAAAACACCTTGAAAAAGTACAATTGTTTTTTATAATGGTACCAAAAAGAAATCAACGAAGTGTATATAGAAGATACCTGAACAACTGGTCACACTCGCATCGCTCCACTCATATTTTTCTTGCACACTTAGGAGTGCAAGCAACATCTTTAGGTGAGATACTTGGCACCCATCATACAATGGTATGGATGCTTCCTCTCTTAGCAGATCATATGTCTTGGCATCCATGGGTATCAATGCATCGACCTTGCCTCCATCTCAAGCTCCAAGATTGTAGGAAAGTCTAAAAGGCTACCTATCTCCTCTGGTATTGATAGTATAGACTGGGTCGTGCCTTCCAAGTGGTGGATTGACTCAGGCACTCCATCCATCACATGCCCATGAACTCTTCTAACTGGCTACAATATGTGCATTCCTCCTTGGGATGAGACATCACCTCCTTCTATAAATTTTACAGCCACGACTAATGTTTTTGTATATGATATTCAATTAGTTTGTGAATATAAGGCATGATTGATACACATTTTTCTTACCATTGCTCAAAATCTGACATTACCTTATCAATAATCTCCGATTGAAACTTGCTGAAGCATCGTACGTGTTCTATAGACAAGTGATGCTTTCATCTGATTGCTAGCTTGCATTGAGAGCAAGGACATGGAACACCCTGAATAAGATACGCCTCACAATCTTGAACATCATGACTATCATAGTTTTCCATTTTGTCTATGTTATGACAAGCAATTGATTTTTATTCTCACTTTCTTTTTCTTTCTTAATTTGTTTGAGAAGGGATTTCTTCTCTTGTAACTCAACAAAATTAACGTCAACTAAAATCTTGATTTTCTCCCCCTTTCTTTGTTTCTCCCCCTTCTTTGCACTTTTCTTCGCACTCTTCATTTTATGTTCTCTCCCCCTTCTCTTTCTTTCTCTCTCTCTCTTTCTTTGTTGCCCCTCACTTTGTTTCTCTCCACCCCATCGTGTTTTCTCTCATTTTCCTCCCCCCCTTTCTCTCTTTTCCCATTTTTTGTTATATTTTATATTTATTCTCTCTCTTTGCAACAAACCCTCTCTTTGTTTATCTCACCCCCTCGTGTTTTCTCACTCGTTCTCCTCTCTCCCTCCCTCTCTCTCCCTCTCTCTCTCTCTCTCTCTCTCTCTCTCTGTCTCTCTCTCTTTGTTATCTTTCATGTTTATTTTGTCTCTATCTCTCATTCTCTCTTCCTTTTTCTTTCTTCTTTTCCCTCTCTCATTTCCTGTCTTTCTCCCTCAATGCACCTCATTCTCAAGAAAAACAAACAAAAATAATAAGAATAAACAAGAATAAACCAAGAGAAGGATGGATTGTTTGTCTTCTCTTCGCGACAAACCCTCTCTTTGTTTCTCTCCACCCCCTTGTATTTTCTCACTCATTCTTCTCTCTCTCTCTTTCTCTCTTTCTTTGTTATCTTTCATATTTATTCTCTCTCTCTCTCTCTCTCTCTCTCTCTCTCTCTCTCTCTCTCTCTCTCTCATTCTCTCTTTCTTTTCCTTTCTTCTTCTGCCTCTATCATTTCCTCTCTTTCTACCTCAATGCACCTCATTCTCAAGAAAAACAAACAAAAGAAAAGAAGAAAACACAATAACAAACTAAGAGGGGGTAATGTACTCACGGCAAACACCCGAGGATGGATTCTTCATCTCCTCTTTGTGAGGACCCCTCTTCTTCCTTTCTGCACTTCCTCCTCTTCTTCTTGAACAGCGGCAGTGGCGGTGGCAGTGAGAAGCTCCCTTCTCTCTCTTTCTATATTCCTCTCCCTCTCCCTCTCCCTCCCAAAGGCACGATCTCTTTCGCTCTCTCTCAAACTCTTTGCAGCAAAATGATGTGCTCAAGTTTCACCCACTTTTTTTTTCTCTGAGTGCCATCGCTATTTGTGACACAAATAATGACGCCACTAATATGCATTGCAACTGTCTGTTGCTATGCCCTATATCCTTGTAGTGACTTGAGTTCAAGTTGCCACTTCCATAACCTGAAGAGCAATAGAACTTCCAAGTTGAAGAGCCTTGAGCATTATGGAATTATTACTAATGAAAAAATAGAACTTGAGTTCAAAAATCCCCAAATATTGATCCATGATAGCTTCTTGATTATCAATTAGGTCCAATCATGGGGGGTTCACTCATAGTAAAGAAGACATATCACCTGCGTGCAAGGACTTCTAAAAAAACCCCTATTTATGAAGCTTGTAAGACTAATATATCCCCCTATTTAAGCTTATAAGATATATACATGTATGACTTTTTATGTATCCCCTTTCTTAAATGTAAGTTTTCATAGAACATATAGTAACTTTCTTTTTAAAAGTTGGAATTATCCCAAGTAACAAAAATTATCAAAATGGTCATATCACAAAGTGATTTATGTAGTGATACTTGGATACCATTGAAATATGTGTCGCAATGTTTTTGAGTGCCCATGCCCCCTTACCGCATGAGAAGAGAGAGTAGGGGAATGGAACCCCTTTATACTTAAAGTGACTACACCAAGTGGACATCAAGCTCTCTTTGGAAGAAGGGGAGTTGAATCTCTCTACCAAAACCATGGGAGAGTGCCAACTCTCCCCCTCCCACACTATGATTAATTCAATAACCCTACTATGTGAGGGTTTAGGGTTGTAACCTTACTTATCAAGGTCACTTATATGCCATGGAGAAACCAATCTATGGAGAGAGGTGATCAAATGCATCCCCCCATTCTTTTTTCCCTCTATCCCCTCCTTAATTTTAAGTTCAATATAGGAAATTAAGAGGGGTTTACCTCTAATGTATACACTTAAGTGTCCCCTTACAAAAATCCCCCTCTCTTACACTCACGTGATACCATACAACATCTATAGTGAACCCCCCGGGGGTCCAATAGTTGCAATCTTGCTTCAATCTCCAAGTAGAAGCATTGTAGAAGAGTATCCAAGCCAAAATGTTGATAAAGCTTCAAGAATCTTTGAGCTTCAAGAAAGTGCATATGGCTGCATGCTATGCATTTAAATAGAGAAGAGCTTAAAAGAAATGGAAGGAAGGCTTGAGATTAAGAGAAATAGGTTGCCACTTGTTGTTTGATGCCTAAGAAATATCCACATTGATATTAGAAGCAGTATATATATATATTTATTTATTTATTTATTTATTTATTTATTTATTTATTTTTTCCAAAAAAATTAAGTCGTCCTAGTGTTTTACATGACATCACATTTTCCAAAAAATTTGATTACGATCTCTAGATGCCCATTTTTCAAGTTTTAATTATTTTCGGACTAAAATGTTTCTAGTTCTTTTACTTTTCTGTTCTCTCTAGGTTCTATATATTTTTTTGTTGTTTAATTTACTATTTTCTTTCCTTCGTTTTCTCATCGCTATTCTTTTTCTATATGTTTATCCATGCCATTGGAATTATTTCATTTGCATTGTTAAGAGTTTGAGAAATCTTACACTTTTTTAATATATTTGCATTCCCTATTGAAAGAATCAAGAAGGTTGACAAGGTAATTGGAATGTTGAAATTTTTATTTGCATGCCTTATTGAAAGAAGCAAGAAGGTTGACAAGATAATTCAAATGTTAAGACTTTTATGATTTTAGAAGTCATTTTCATGGTAATAGGCATTTCTCCTTATCTTCATTATTTCCTATTATTGCTCTTTCTCTTGTTATATATTTGCATGCTCTTTTGGAACACGCATGCTATGTCAATTGAATTAAAAGAAGAAAGAAAGTTATGAAGGTACTTGAAATGCTAGTTGTAAGAGATTAATAAGTCTTTTTTATTGTGATAATATTTTATTTTCTTTCTTATTATTGTTTTTTTTCTTTTTATGTATTCGTATGCTTTATTGAAAAAGGCTTGGTGTGCCAATTGGATTGGATGATGAAGCAAGGAATTTGTTGAGGTAATTAGAATGTTGACATAATTTCTATTTGTTTTTGCACTTCCATTGGTTTAAGAAGTCCTAACCATATCTTTCCATGTTGCAAGTTTTTGATGCTCTTTTTCTTTCAAGAAACATGGATGAAGCTTCAATTAAAAAGATGAGTCATATTCATATTAGTGTGGAAAGAGATTATTCCACATGGAGAGGAAAGAGGCATAAGATTCTTTGTGATGAAGTTGAAGCCAAAAGGTTGAGAGATAAAGGTGAGAAGCACATTGATTTATGGATAAATGGAGGCTTATATCCAACATATCCAATAATGGGTCAACAATCTAGGTTTTGGACTCTTCATGACATAATCAAGTTTATTGGAGATGGAAAGGATGGCTTGTTGGGACATTGTAATTGTTTGGTGTCTCAATAAGTAATATTGATTCACAATTTGAGACAATTACTTTATCACAACTGTTCTTATTGGGAGGTAAAGTCATGCCAGGAGGCATATTCCACAATGGATTCCGTGAGACCACGGTGGATTTTGTGAGTTTTTTTAATTCCACGGTGGATTCCATTAGGTTTTGCAGTGGAATCCGTAAAACTATATTTATTTGCGGAGGCTCGTACATGAGGTGGATTCCTTGTGTGAAAAGTTGACGGGGACACTTGTCCTTTTCAGACTTCATATTAATTTAATGTGCATGTGGGTGATTCTATAGCAGGTGATTCGCAAAATACATATTTAAATTAATGAACGTTTATGAGTTTAGAGTGCACTCGTATTAAATTAAGGTTAGGACAAAGTTTTCCAATCTATTTATTTATTTTGTAACTAAAGTTTGCTAGGTATTCACTTTTGTCGGTTTAATTTTATTATTTTCTAACAATTGTGAATGCTTCAATTGTAGAGCAAGCGGTGGTAGCGTTGGAAAGCATTGGGCGATAGCGTGTATTCAAATTACCTAGAAATAAATTATCATTTTTGATGGACACGCATCTTATCATTAAAGGCATGGTGCTAATATTTATTTAGGTGGGCTTATTTATTGAAGTGCTTGATAAATATTTACTATTTTGTATGCGCATGGGCGCACAGTTTAAATATTTCATTATTAGACATTGTATTTGGGCACATCCCGACTTTTGAAGCACCCAATTGCATTATTATTTATTTGGACAAAAGTAAACAAAAAAGTCAAAGCATGCTAATTGTAAAATTGGGCTATTTTTGAGCTTTGAGATGAATAAATTTATAAATACATGCCTTATGAAGGGCTCACACAAGGCATGGAGGGAGATTGTACCCAATTTGTCTTTTAGCTTCATGTTGTGCAAACTCTCTTCTTGCTTTTTATGAGTTTAAGTAGAGTTCTTTATTCTTGGGGACCTTCTGACTCGCTTGGTACGCATCCAGCATCCGATTTGCGCACCAATGGTATCAGAGCAAAGCTGAGATCAAAGGCTTCCAATTGCTTACCATCTCACGTGAAGGTGAAGCTCCTGGAATGAGAGGACTCTATAGTCAATTATCAATACCACTGTGTTCGTGGCAGTGAAGAATCCCCTGCTATGCTATTGGATTGCAAAGAACCACCACTCTCTATTGATGGAGGACCACCTCCCAAGCTGCTCTATCGATGGAGGACCACCTCCCAAGCTCCCTTGCCAACTAGTCTTATTGACAAAGAAGAGTTGATTAAGTATGGATTATAAAGCTTAATAAGCTTTATAATAAAGCTTATCTCTCTAAATTCTAGCGACGAGAGCGAGAGGACGTACTGCAAAACGTTGACGCCCACGAAAATCTACCACCGTCTTGTCGCCATAAAAATGATTGCCTTAAGTTTTTTAAAATATAAAGCTTAAGTTCTTTAATCTTTACTAAGGCTTAAAATTTTCAAGCTTAAATCTCCTCCTTAGTGGGCATTCACACCAAGCTTATCCCGAGAACTACTCTTGTAAGTCTCAGCAAGCCCCTGTTCGTACCTGCACTTTGACAAAGCCAATTTCCAGCAAGCAGATTGTTATACACAGTCTGCACGGACCAAGTATTCGTTGGAAGAAGACTGACATCCATTATTATACCCACAAAAGAAGAAAGATCACAAAAAAAAGCTATTATATTTTTTAAAAAGCAAGCCTTGTAAAGCCAAACTTAAGCTACGCTCATCCCTCTAACAAGATTTCGAGTGTGTGAGGTTGTTTGAAAGTTTACAAGATGTCTGATCAAAATATGGAAGATTTGATGGTCGAAGGTGATTTACCGGAACCAACGATGGAGTAAAAATTGGACCTAATTATGATGCAGCATCAAGAGGAACAAAGAGCACATCAAACTTTGCAATCTCAACTAGCTACTCTTCAATAAACTACTATCGATCAAGATGGACCGCAACTCAAAGATGTTATACGACGTACGAACGATGCAACACTCGATGCACAATCTATCAGGAAAGAAGCCAAGATAAGTTAAAAAAAATTCAAATTTCGTACTTTTAATGGGTAATGTGACGAAAAAATTATTCTCACTTTTATAAGTCAGTTTGATGATTATTTCCATGAAGAATAGTATGGCAAAAAAGACAAACTCAAATGTGTCACTAACCATTTAATGGACAGAGCATCATTATGGTGGACTGTTATTCGCAAAAGTATTGATTGTTCTACTACTTAGGAGGCTTTTTAAAAGAAATTTTTGCAGAATTTTCTTCTACCTCAATTCCATGAAAAAGCAATCGAACAGTGGGATCTTCTGCAACAAAGAGATTGTGAGCCTATTTTGCAATACACTGAGCATTTTTGGAACGCCTTATTGCAACTTTGAATGCTTGAATATGTACTTGAGGCGATCCACAAGGGCAAGTATATGTCTAGTTTGCTTGGTCACTTCTATGTGGAGGTGAACATATTCAAGTCAACGACTCTAGAGGATGCGATATCTTTGGCCCATGATGCTGAAGAAAAAATTCATGGATGAGAGAAGCGACCGCAACAATTTCCAACTATCAGTAACTTCGGTACAAAGCAATTCAATTCTAACTTTTGAAGATTCAATCAAAATCACTTTGTTCCTTTTCTTTTTGTAAAACTTGGATATGACCCCTTGCTTTACCATCAAACACAAATTCAAATCCTAAGCCATCTTTTTAGCCAAATCCCAACATACCTAAACTCCCAGCCATTACCAACAATGTTTCCAAAGCCAAGCCTATAGTTTGCTACAAGTGTCACAAACCTGGACACCTAGCGGTGAACTGTCAATCCAAAAAGCCAACTATTCACATCAACTACTTGGAAGCGACTGAAGATGAAGACCATGAAGAAATGCATGATTTCATGAAAGATGATGATGATATCGATACTGCTTTAGATATTTTACCAAGTATGCCGAATCCTCATTCATTATTAACGATGAAATGCCTTGTGCATGATAAAGAAAAGATTGTTTTACATGATGACGGGAGTACACATGATTTTATTTTTGTAAAATTAGTCAAAGATTTGAATTTACATGCTGTTCCAACTCATTATCATATAAAATCTGCATTCTTAGGTACTAGATACAATGGTACACAAGAAGTTCATGATTTAGAAATTAAAATTGGTGCTTATGTTGAGCATAGAAATTTCTTTGTTGTGCATTTGCAAGCTAGTGACATTATCTTAGGAATGCCTTGACGTCATAAATACAATCCCGATATAGGTTATTCTACACATTCAATGAAAATTCATTCTAACGGAAAACAAATCACATTACATGGTACGCACAATTTAGATAATTTTCCATTGCTTAGTCACACACACGCTAAACGTGCATTAAGAAAAGGTAGCAAATCATACTTAGTATGGGTAAATGAAATTAAAGCTAAGGAAAATCAGATGCATCCTAGGCACACACAATTTCTTTCACAATTTAAAGACTGTTTTGCTGCTCATTTACCCCTTGGATTACCACCTACACGTCTTGAAGATCATAAAATAGACTTAATCCCAAGTTCTCAACCACTGTGTAAAGCACCTTATAGACACAATCAATTTGACCATAAAAAAATCCAAGCCCAAGTTGAAGAATTGTTAACCTGAGGACTCATTAGGCCCAGTAGTTCTCCTTTTGGTGTACCTATCCTATTAGTTAAGAAGAAAAATAATACCTACAAGATGTGCATTGACTATCATGCCCTAAACAAGATCACTATCAAGAATAGATATCCGATCCCTAGGGTAGACGGTCTCATGGATAAACTACAAGAGGGCACAATATTTAGCAAGATAGATCTCAAATCTGGATATCATCAAGTACGATTGGATACACATGATATTTTCAAAACTGCATTTAGAACTCAATTTGGTCATTATAAATTCCTTGTTATGCCTTTTGGTTTAACTAATACACCAGTTATATTCAGTCGTATGATGAATCGCATATTTTTGAAGCATCAGCATTGTGTAATTGTTTTCTTTGATGACATATTGGTTTTCAGTAAGAATGAGAATGAGCATTATGAACATTTATATTTGATTTTCAAATTATTGAAAGAGAATCAATTATATGCTAACCCTGAAAAGAGTGAATTTTTTCAAACCCACATTGAATACTTAGGACATATTTTTCATCTAATGGTATTAAAGTTGATCCCAAAAAGATAGAAGCAATTTTGAATTGGTCGATCCCTAAAAATGTGCATGAGTTACATTCTTTCTTAGGTCTTGCTAGCTTTTACAATAAATTTGTGAGAAATTTTTCATTGCTTGCATTACCTTTAATGAAATTATTAAAGAAAGATATTGTATATCATTGGTGTGATAATCAACAAAAGTTTTTTGATTTATTGAAACATGCTTTAACACATGCACTTGTTTTGCAATTACCTGACTTTAATAGACCATTCTTTTTAGTAGTCACTAATGCTAGGGGATTAGGAATAGGAGCTGTCCTTATGCAAAATTCACACCCCATAGCCTATTTTAGCTGCAAACTTAAACCCTCTGAGCTGAAGTATTCTACCTATGATAAGGAATTTCTAGCTATAGTATAAGCCTTACATCAATGGAAACACTATTTAATGGGATCTGAATTCATGATCAAAACTAACCAACAAAGTATCAAGCATCTCCTTAGTCAGCCATAAATCTCAAACCGTCATATTAAATGGACTGATTTTACTCAAAGTTTTCATCCACTTATCCAATATCAACCCAGAAAAGAGAATGTTGTTGTCGATACCTTAAATAGAAGACCAAGTATCCATAATATCTCTGTTATATCTTTTGATTCCCTTATCCCTATGAAAGATACCTATGACCATGACCCCCATTTTCAAGCTGATTAGAATAAATTAGTTACTAATAAATGGATTTCGATTGATTCATTCTCTTATTCTGATGGATTTATCTTTTATGAGAAAAGGTTGTGTGTAATTGTTCCATTTAGATTATTTGTGTTGCACGAAATTCATTGTCCCCCCCATATCAAGGCCATAGATGTATTATTTCTACTTTATGTACATTAATTGAAGATTTTTACTGGCCACAAATGGAATATGATGTTTCTAACTCTGTTTTTGAATGTTTAATTTGTCAAAGAGTTAAGTGACACCATGGTAAGCAATATGGTTTATTAATGCCTTTACCAATTCTTGAACTACCATGGGAACATATTTCAATGGATTTTAACCGGTTTGTCTAACACCCAAGCTAATCATGATATGATTTGGACTATTGTAGATCAATTTAGCAAATAAGCATATTTCATTCCATGCAAGAAAACATTAACTACATTTGAAGCTACAAAATTGTTTTTGAAGACTATTTTCACTGACCATGGTTTGCCAAAAGTTATTATTTATGATCGTTATTCTAGATTCTGTAATAATTTTTGGACTACTTTGTTTGCTAATTTAGGTACTAAGATTGATTTCTCATCTGTATTTCATCCTGAAACTAATGGATAAATAGAAGCTACTCACAATGCAATATTAGATCTTTTGCGTGCATACACAATTTCAAAATCACAAACATGGGATACACATTTGCATTTACTTCAGTTTATATACAATAATACACCACACACAGCTACACAGAAAGCACCTTTTGAAATTATTTATGGACATAGATTGCCTACACCTATTACATCATTATCAAACAAAGTTAAAGCTACTGATGATATTGCCAATATGCATACTACTATTTCTGTTGAAGTCAAAGACATGATTGCGAAGCCCAGCAATCATACACTAAACAAGCTAACAAGAAAATAAAAGCTATGAGTTTCAAAGTTGATGATTATGTTTGGTTACGCATTGAAAAGAGAAGATTACAAAGTGTTGAGAAACACCGTGTTGTTAAGTTAGCCCCTAGATTTTATGGACATTTCAAGATCATTCACAAAATCAATGACAATACATTTAAATTAGAACTACCCCAACACTAGAAAATCCAAAATACTTTTCATATCCGTTTGTTACGACCTTTTATAGGAAAATTACGTGTTCACTTGTCTATGAAAATCCTCCTCTATTAGAAGAAGAAACTGAAATCCTTGAACCTGAAACTATTCTAGACACTAAGTTTATGACCACTAGAACTGGTCGTAGGTACTCTAGATATTTAGTTAAGTTTAAAAATCATCCTCTTGAAGGAGCCCAATGGATGCACACTCGTGACCTAAGTGCTAGCCCCTCACTCCTCGCTCCACATTGAGCTAATAGCAATTGAGGACAATTGCTATCCCACCCCGGGGGTATGATGCCAGGAAGCATATTCCACGGTGGATTTCGTGAGTTTTTTTAATTCCACGGTGGATTCCGTTAGGTTTTCCGGTGGATTTTGTAAAACTATATTTATTTGCCAAGGCTCGTACACAAGATGGATTCCTTGTGTGAGAAGTTGACAGGGACACTTGTCCTTTTTAGGTGTCATATTAATTTAATGTGCACGTTGATGATTCTATAGCAGGTGATTTCGCAAAATACATATTTAAATTAATAGAAATTTATGAGTTTAGAGTGCACTCGTATTAAATTAAGGTTAGGATAGAGTTCCAACCTATTTATTTATTTTGTAGCTGAAGTTTGCTAGGTATTCACTTTTTTCGGTTTAATTTTATTATTTTTTAACAATTGTGAATGCTTTAGTTGATGTGTAGAGCAGGCGATGGTGGCGTTGGGAAGCATTGGGCGATAGTGTATATTCAAATTACCTAGAAATAAATTATCATTTTTTATGGATGTGCGTCTTATCATTAAAGGCATGGCGCTAATATTTATTAGGCGCACTTATTTATTGAAGTGCTTGACAGATATTTATTATTTTGTATGTGCATGGGCACACGGTTTAAATATTTCATTATTGGACATCGTATTTGGGCACAGCCCCACTTTTGGGGCGCCCAACTACTTTATTCTTTATTTGGACAAAAGCAAACACAAAAGCCAAAGCATGATAATTGTAAAATTGGGCTATTTTTTAGCTTTGAGATGAATAAATTTATAAATACATGCCTTGTGAAGCACTCACACAAGGCATGGGGGGGAGATTGTACCCAATTTGTCTTTTTGCTTCACATCGTGCAAACCCTCCTCTTGCTTTTTATGAGTTTAAGTAGAGTTCTTTGTTCTTGGGGACCTTTCGGCACTCGCTACGTACGCATCTAGCATATGATTTGCACACTATAAAGGATGGACAACAAGCAAATAGATGGGTCAAGCTAGACACATAGTTTTAAAAAAATGAAGGATGAAGTGGAAAAGATCGAGGAAAATCAAATCACCAAGAGATCAAGTGAAAAATTTAAAAGCCTCTGCCATCAACTTTGTACTTTACCTTCCAAACACACTTTGTGACAATAATCTTCCTCTTTTCTAGCCGATCCACTAGCTCACAATTATCATTCATCATTATGTTGTCATAGCTTTCATAGTTGCTCTCCATGCTAGATTGATAAGTGCTTCTTCCAAGTCTGCTAGCTCCTTTACTTCTCTTATAATCTCAACCATCAAGGCCATATTGACCATGTGAGCAAAAGTCTTTCTTTGCTTCTCTATTTATAGTTACCTTCTCGGTCCATCTGCCTTTTTCTTAGTTGTGGTAGGCATAGGATTGCTATGATCATAGAGCTACTTCACCCATCAGTGGTGTAATTGCAAGTCGGTAAACTTTTTCCTCATTATCTAAAGATAATGCTTCCTCCTCCTTAGAGTAGGGACAACTCTTGGAATAGGTTCATAGTGGACTACTTCTTCACTGGTCATATTGACTATGTGAGCAGAAGCCTTTCTTTGCTTCTCTATTCTCAATGACCTCCTTGGTCTATTTTCCTTTTTCTTAGTTGTAGTAGGCATAGGATAGTTACGATCATAGATCTACTTCACCTCATCACAGCAATGGATTTTTTAGTGGTGTGATTGTAGGTTGGTAAACTTTTTTCTCATCATCTGAAGATGATACTTTCTCCTCCTTTTGAGAGCAAAGATAGCTCTTAGGATAAGTTCATAGTGGACTACTTCTTCATTGGATGCTAAATGGAAGAACTTATATTCTCCTCCTTCAATGTGTATAAGTGCTCCTTGAACACCACATCACGACTTGCTATGATATTCTTTGCCTCTTGATCATAAAATTTATAAGCCTTTTCTCATCACTATAACCTAAGAAGATGCATTTTGTAATTTTTGGATTTAACTTGTTTCTCTTATCCTTTGAAACATGTGCATAACATTCACATCCAAATGTTCTAAAATGTAAGACATATAGTTTCTTACTAGAATAGGCCTCATGAGGAGTTTTTCCTTTAAGATCCTTTGTGCAACTCCAATTGAGAATATAGAATGTAGCATTAATAGCTTCTACCCAAAACTGGTTAGACAATCCCTTGCCCTTAAGCATGTACCTTGCCATTTCCACAATAGTGTGATTTCGACATTTAACAATGCTATTGTGTTGAGGTTTACGAGGCATCATCAATTGACACTTAATCCCTTTACTTTTGCAAAATTCTTCAAACTCCTTTGAGTTGAACTCACCACCACCATTTGTTCTAAAATTCTTCACACCTTTTCCTATTTCACTCTCAACAAGTTCGCAAAGGAAGCATATCCACATCTTTCTACTATAGTCGTCATGAATAACTCCAACTTTTCTTTAGTTGTATTGACTGTCTCCTTTCCTTTAGTCTTCACAGTGCCATTCTTTTCATCAACCTTCTTGACACAACAATCTGTAATTCCATGTCCTTTCTTCTTACAATAGAAGTACTCTCCTTAGAGGAACCACCTTTGCCTTTTGCATTGGTGGAGAATGCATCATCTCCACTATTACTATCTTCTTGAGCTTTAAGCCTCAACTCCTCCTCCATTAGTAGTGCACAAAATTTCTCAAACCAAAGCTTAGGGTCTCACTTGAGTGTTTAGGACAAAATTTTTCAAACATCAAATCTTAGGGTCTCACTTGAGTGTTTAGATACACAGTGCATCTACTTTCATTCGTTTCCAAGTGGATATGCATGATTTGATCAGAAGATTCCTAAAAGATAGGGATAGAGTTTAGTTGATTCTCTTATTGTGTAATGTAGGAAAATTTTCCATGTATCTAGGATACCATTATAGCCATAAAATGGGCTGACATATGTAAATATACCCAATAATTAGAGGATTAGGGTTAGCTAGGTTTGGCTAGGGTTATCTATAAAAGGTGAGGCCAGCCAAATGTAGCATCATCTTTGGACCATTTGGAGAATTCATGTTTTGGTAACTTTCTTGTACTTCTTTCCTAGTTTAGCTATGGGTGCCAGCCAGGATTGATGCAGATTGGTTCCTTCCCTTTTGATTTGTCTTGTTGGTTTCTTGTTGATCATCCATGGTTGGTCATGGATTTAGGCCACTTTAGGCTAAGCTAGGTTAGCTTCATTACATTGGTATCAGATCATGTGTTTTTTATCCTTGTGCAACATCATTTTCACGATTTAGATCTTGATGGGGAGGTCATGGTCATGAAAATTTTGGTTACAACATGTTATGTTTGGGTTTGGAACCATGTTTGTTTGTGCATAGTTAACTGGGATAACTAGCACATGGAAAACCGTGGTTAGTAGATATATGGTGACTACTTCAAACTGTGCTAAAGATGGTGGATCTTGGCAATATCCAATGGGTAATGGTGGGCTCCAACTAATTTTAGCAGGTCGTGGCTCAATTTGGCCCAAAAATAAAGAGAGATGGAAAAAATGCAAGTAACTTGGGTTGAGGTTGAGTTTAGTGGGGGTTAATTTTGAGAGGGAAGGGTTTGCTTTTCACACATTAGTCTTTTTCTCTCCTGTTTCAAGCTCACTTCATATTCCATAGCCAATATCTTGCTCAAATCTTCCAACCATGACTTTTCTGTCAAGATTGTGGGAGAGAAGGAAGGAGTCTCGCTTGAAGCTTTCTTGCTTGCACAATGGGGGAAGACACACAAGGGTGGAGGCTGAAAACAGTTTTCCTCTTCTTAGTTGTGTAAGCCAAAAGAACTTTTTTTGTACAAAGAAATAGAAGAACCCTCTATATGGGTCTCAAAACCAAACTCAACTAACTAAGGTGGCATACTAACTGAGCCACGAACTAGAATAGATAAGGATAGCTATCATGTAGCTATTATTCATGGGCGGTGTACCAACCGCATCTGCAACTGACACGTCGGTGACATAAATACACAACGGTCACCCTGGCGTATCATGAGTGGAGCTCGATATCTCAACACTCCCCCTCGAGCTCAATCCCAATTCCTGCACACCAAGCAGGTCTCTGAACTTGCGCAGCTTCTCTGCGCCCAACGCCTTCGTAAATATGTCAGCTACCTGATCCTCTGTGTTGACATAAACTAGATCAATAAGACCTAGTAAAACCCTCTCTCGCACATAGTGATAATGCACTTCAATGTGCTTTGTTCTAGCATGATAGACTGGGTTATTTGCCAAGTGTATACTACTCATGTTGTCACAATAAATGACAACTGGTCCATCTGTAGACTGATGCATATCATAAAGTAGCTTATGCAACCAAGCTACCTCGCATGCAGCCATTGCTGCACCCCTGTACTCAGCCTCTGTGCTCGACAAGGCAACTGTAGGTTGTTTCTTGCTGCTCCAAGTGACTGCAGCACTCCCAAAAGAGAACACATATCCACTGGTAGATCGTCTATCAGAAATACTACCAGCCCAATCAGCATCAGTGTATCCATGCAACTGTATCTGAACCCCAGTCTCATAAAATAGTCCATACTGCAATGTGGACTTCACATACCTGAGTATGCGTCTAGCCGCATCCAAATGTGGTTTCCTTGGAGCCTGCATAAACTGACTTACCAATCCAACAGCATAGCTCAAATCTGGCCTGGTAATAGTCATATAAATCAAACTTCCTACTATGCGTCTGTACATAGTAGGGTCTTCTAGAAGCTCACCTGCATCTGTGCTCAGCTTCACATTTTGCTCCAAAGGAACTGAAATAGGCTTACAGCCTGTCATCCCATATTTGGACAGCATGTCCAATCCATACTGCCTCTGCAAGAGCTGTATCCCACTTGGTGATCTAATCACCTCAATGCCCAAGAAATAACGCAGCTCTCCCAAATCCTTCATCTCAAACTTCTGCTTCAATAGCATTTTCACATGAAGGATATCTTCATCACTGTCACCTGTCATAATCAAATCATCAACATAAATGACAAGTAGCATAATACCTTTCTCTGTTTTCCTCACATAAAGTGAGAAATCTGCCTTGGAAATCTGAAAGCCAATAGTGACAAGATACTGTCCTATCTTGTCAGACCATGCTCTAGGTGCTTGCTTCAAGCCATACAAAGCTTTCTTCAACCTGCAAACAAACTCAGGATGAACAGCATGCACATAACCTGGTGGCTGCTCCATATAGACCTCTTCTTGCAAATCACCATGCAAGAAGGCATTCTTTACATCCATCTGATGTAAAGACCATCCCTTTGATGCAGCCATAGCAATGACTGCTCTTACAGTTGCCATCCTTGCAACCGGACTGAATGTTTCTTCATAGTCAATGCCATATGTTTGTGCATACCCCTTGACTACTAATCTTGCCTTGTATCTGTTCACAGAACCATCTGCATTGTGCTTCACCTTATAAACCCACTTACAGCCAATTGCATTCTTACCTTTAGGCAAAGGTACCAATTCCCATGTAGCATTTGCTTCCAAGGCATCCATTTCTTCATCCATGGCTTTCTCCCATTTTTCTTTTCCCATGGCTTGCTCAAAAGAAGTGGGTTCTGGTTCCTGTATCACCTTGACCATATATGCATAGTGAATGGCTGTAAATCCATCATATTTCAGCCTATCCACAGGATACCTAAGTCTGGTAGACCTGCGCAAAGTGGATTCACTCCCAGGTGCCCTCAAATCATCCCTGGTCTTCCTTACTCCAGGTGTAACAATAGAAGGAATACCCAACTCATCATCAATGCTCTGTTCTGAGCCACTGGATTCACCATCCACATAAGAGTGACCTGCATTCACATCAAACATGGGCTGATCAACCTTCTCTTTTCCTTTTCGTGATACCTGCATACCACTATCTGCATTGCTTTGAGAAGATTCTCCTGATCTCAATCTGCCTATCCATGGCGAAGAATGTGAACCACTGCTAGAGGACGCTCCAGGTCCACTAATATTTTGTGACTGCTGCTGTGAATTCTGTGCAGCATTACCATTTTGTGCATCTACATCATCAATCACATTTACTGGTTTATACCAGCTACTCATCTCATCAAAAACAACATCTCTGCTCACTGTAAACTTACGAGTAGAAGGGTTATAGCATCTATACCCTTTTTGCTGCAGAGAGTAACCAATAAAGATGCACTTCTCAGCTTTTGGATCCAACTTGGATCTCAGCTCATCTGGCACATGTACATAGGCAATGCAACCAAAAATTTTCAAATGAGAAATATCTGGTTTCCTACCAGTATACCTCTCCTCTGGAGTCATTCCATGTATTGCTGCAGTGGGAGTCCTGTTCATTATGTAGACTGCTGTAGCAACTGCTTCAGCCCAATAAAAATCTGGCAAGTCTTTTTCGTTGAGCATGGCACGAGATACCTCTCCAATATGTCTGTTTTTTCTTTCTGCAATTCCATTTTGCTGTGGGGTATGACTGCATGAATATTGCTGCTTTATGCCATGCTCCTGCAGGAACCTTACAAACTCATTTGAGAGGTACTCTCCCCCTCCATCTGACCTTAGGCATTTTACTTGCAGGCCTGTTTCTTTTTCAACCATAGCTTTAAGAGTTTTGAAATGCCCAAAAACTTCACTTTTCTTTTTCATAAAATACACCCAAACTTTTCTGCTATAGTCATCAATAAAAGTGACAAAATAATGACAGCCTCCAAGAGATGCAGCTTTAGTAGTCCACACATCAGAGTGGATTAATTCCAATGGCTTCTTACTCTCTTGAACATGTCTAGGAAATGGTTTCCTTGCCTGTTTTCCAAATTGACAGGCTTCACATACCTTATGCATTTCTGCAACCTTGAACTTAGGCAATCCTGCAACAATGTTTTGGGCCTGCATTGATTTAAGTCGCTGTATATTAACATGACCAATGCGTTTATGCCAGATATCAATGTCTGCAACTACACCGGTCCCATGTGCAAACATTGCTGCACTCAATTCAGGCATGTCTGCATCCAATGTAAACATTCTGCCCTTCTTCTTTCCTTTTGCTATCAAGCGACCTTTATTTTTCATATCCTCAACAAAGCATCCATGAGGATTAAATCTGACCTGCAAGCCCTGCTCAACCATTTGACCAACAGAAACCAGATTCTTGGTGATATTCGGGACATGAAATACATCAGACAGGTATTTCTTTTTCCCATCCTGCATAGACAAGGGAATTTTTCCAATCTGCACAATAGGATGTGCAGTATCATCACCAGTCTCCACAAATCCTAGTTTTTCCATTTTCCTTGCATCCTCCATCCATTCTGCATGACCTGTCATGTGGTTTGATGCACCTGAGTCAACATACCATACATCATTGCTTTCTTCTGCACTTGTCATAGAATTGTTCATGTGCTGCACCATGAACAAATGCTCATTTCTGTCATCACCCTGTCTGCTAGAAGATGCATAATTCCCTTGTTGCAGTTTTCCATTCATGATGTCATTCTGCTTTTTATAGCAGTCTTTAGCCATATGACCCATTTTACCACAGTAGTAGCATTCAACATTACTGTTTGCATTTTGGCCTCTTTGCCATCCACCACGACCTCTTTGGCTCCCCCTGCCTCTAGAGTTACCACGTCCTCCTCCATAGGACTGGTTTTCTTGAGTTTGCTGCATATTCTGATTTCTGCCACGGCCTCCAAATCGGCCTCCTCTACCTCTGCCTCTACCTCTTCCAGCATTTGAGTAGAAGACAGCTTCTTTTGAAGTTCCTCCTGAAGAAGATGCACCACCATTTCTTTGCTCCTCAGAAATTAGAAGAGCAATCAACTCCTCAAAATCAGGAAATCTTTCACGAACTGAAATGGATGTCCGAAACTGTGCATAATCCTTTCCTAGACCATTCAAGGTCACAGAAACTAAATCATCATCTTCCACTGGCGACCCAATGGAAGCAAGTGCATCTGCAATCTTCTTCACCTTCATGTGGTAGTCGTTGATGCTCATATTTTCTCTTTGCACATTATGCAACTCTTGCTTGAGCTGCATTTTCCTGGCTTGAGTATTTGTGCTGTACATTTTTGACAAAGTATCCCATGCCTCCTTTGGCGTACTTGCATCCTGAATATGCACAATCATAGAGTCTGAAATGCTGATAGACAGCCAATACATAACTTTCCTGGCTCTCTCATGCCATGCTTTGAATGCCTGCATTTGCTGTTGATTGGGAACATCAGGAAGAACTGGTTCTTCTTCATTTCCTGCAACAAATTCCCAATATCCTTTTCCCATAAGGAAATTCGTCATTCTAAACTTCCATGCCTGGAAGTTGTTCTTGTCAAGCTTTTCAGTGACAATCTGTGAGAGAGAATCAGACGCCATTACAGAACACTGCGAAAAATTCTGTCACTGCAAAAACTCAGCTTCACCCCCACAAGGGCAAATCTGCAAAACTGGCGAAAGTGGTATTTAACCACACAGTCACTTCCTAGTGACGATTTTGCATCAACAAGCAATAGGGATGATTCTGTAACTCCCAATGTCTCTGCGCACAAGCATATGATGCGATTTCTACAGTAACTTTTCACTGACCTGTAGAACAGTGGTTGCACAGCATAAAACTGGGCCTTTTTCTGAGTGCGTGCAGAGAACTTCCGCCTCCAAAACAGGCCCCGAAATGGCCTCAAATCAAAAAAACAAGGTCGCCATGAGCTAAAGCTCTCTCCCGCAGCATATACTGCCCTCTTGCTTCACCGCGAAGGGCGTCTCAACCTGAGACAATGCACTCTTGCAATTTCCGGCTGTGCTACCTGCAGAGATCTGCTCCCAAAACAGAAAATGAAAGCAACACTGCTCCTCTTACCAGAACACCGCGACCTTGGCTTGCTTTCTTGAGCTCCTTACCACGAACAAGGCTCTGATACCATGTCAAGATTGTGGGAGAGAAGGAAGGAGTCTCGCTTGAAGCTTTCTTGCTTGCACAATGGGGGAAGACACACAAGGGTGGAGGCTGAAAACAGTTTTCCTCTTCTTAGTTGTGTAAGCCAAAAGAACTTTTTTTGTACAAAGAAATAGAAGAACCCTCTATATGGGTCTCAAAACCAAACTCAACTAACTAAGGTGGCATACTAACTGAGCCACGAACTAGAATAGATAAGGATAGCTATCATGTAGCTATTATTCATGGGCGGTGTACCAACCGCATCTGCAACTGACACGTCGGTGACATAAATACACAACGGTCACCCTGGCGTATCACGAGTGGAGCTCGATATCTCAACATTTTCCACCCACAATGGACACAATAGTTTGATTCTATGAGTTGTAGGCTTTGTATGGAGTAGTCATATGCCTTGCTTGGGGCATTTTTTATTTCTAAGTCATGGAGTATGTATTTGCCCTATTTCCATCGTTGAAACATACTCCATTACTGTGTGAAAATTCAAGATCATATGGAGCTTCTAAGGCTTCCATAAGCTCATGGCAAGAGTAGCAAGCTTCACATAGAGTAGGTCATGGTTTCTTACACCTATTTGGGAATGGAGGTATCTTGAAAACCCTATTTCATGACAGTCATTTACAATAGCAAATATTTTAAGATTTCCTCATCTTGATCATGGGGCTTTTGGCATTTGATGCTTCTTGAGATTTCCTCACACCTATAACCATCAACATTGGCTGTCCTATTGTTGGAAGAGAGGGAGAGAGATAGAGTGGAGCATAACATGAGGCTCAACTCATTGTTGTTCTTCTTCCATTATTCTTCCATCATACCCCCAGAAAGAGACTTACACACATAGGTATGACTAACCAAGACTAACTATGGTTAAGTCACTAACTACACTAACTTATTGAATGTCACACACGCGTATAGTTGTATCCAGATACAAGTCACACACATAAACATAGACTGAGTGAAGAGTAATGGGAGCTTGATATTCTAACACTCCCCCTCAAGCTCAAACCATCTTATAAACTCCAAGTAGCTGTCTAAAGTATATGAAATTTTCTTTACTAATAGACTTGGTAAATATATATGCTACTTGGTCTTCAATCTTCACATGAATCAAGTCAATCTGCTCTATAAGAATCATTTTTCTAATGAAATGGAAGTGAACCTCAATATGATTAGACCTAGCATGGTAGATAGGATTTCTAGCCAATATAACACTACTGAGGTTATCACAATGCAATCTCACTCTGCTTTCTACATGTATTCCCAAGTCTTTCAGCAATTTCATCAACCAAACTTCTTTGCAATCCGCTAAGGCAACTCCTCTGTACTCAGTTTCTATACTAGACAATGCAACAGTAGGCTGTTTCTTACTCTACCAAAACTGATCATACTGCTGCCCAACCCAAATGCGTAACCACTAGTTGACCTCCTATCATAGGCACAATCAATCCAATAAGTATTAATAAACCCTGTAAGGTTAAGGGATTTTTCATATGCATAAAAAACCCCATAATCTTTAGTACCCTTTACATATCTCATGATCCTCTTGATTCCATCTAAATGTGGTTTGTGAGGCTTTTGCATGAACTGACTAATCAGCCCCACTGCTTAACATAAGTCAAGACAAGTAATAGTCAAGTATATCAAGCTACCCACCATCTATCGATACATGGTCAAATTCTCTATGTCATTCCCAACATCAATTTGCAGCTTGACATTCTAATCAAGAGGTGTCTCCATAGGCTTGCATTTAGTCATACTATACTTTTCTAACATGTCATGAGCATATTGCTTCTGTAGCAGCCATGTACCTTGAGGTGCAGAAACTAACCTCAATCCCAAGAAAATACTTCAGCTCACCAAGGTTTTGGACTCTGAATTTAGCTTGTAAACATGATTTAATTTCAGCAATACCCTCTTCATCATCTCTAGTGATGATAAGATCATCTACATAAACCACTAGAAACACATATCCATGATCTGTCTTCTTTGTGAACAAACTATGATCTAAATCACCCAATCTAAATCCATGTTGCTGTAAATGACTGTTGATCCAAGCATTCCATGCTCTAAGTGCCTGTTTTAGTCCATACAGAGTCTTTTTCAGCTTACATACATGTGTAGGAAAGTCCGGGTGAACATAGCCTTCAGGCTGCTCCATATATACTTCCTCAACCAAATCATTGTTCAAGAAAGTATTTTTGACATTCATTTGCCATAATTTCTAGCCTTTGCATGCTACCAAAGCAATGATAGTTCTGTCTGTTGCCATTTTAACCACCGGACTAAAAGTCTCCTCATAGTCAAGGCCATACCACTATGCAGACCCTTTTGCAACCAGCCTGGCCTTATATCGTACTAACGAACTATCTAACTTGCACTTAACCTTGTACACCCATTTGCAACCAATGGGAACTTTTCCTTCAGGCAACTCAACCAATTTACATGTCTCATTTCTAGCCAGGGTTGCATACTCCTCATCCATGGCAGCATACCAGCTATCATCTATAACTGCATCACCAAACTTTGTAGGTTTTTTGTAACCTGTCACACTAGTCATATATGCATAATGGCAGGCTGAATAACCAGTGTATGTAAACCTGTCAACTGGTTTTTTGACTCTCTCAGATCTCCATAACTGTGGCTCACTCTGAGCTTGCCTCTCATGAGGCAGTACATAACGACTCTACCTTGCTTCGAGCCTCATAATAGATGGAATGCCCAACTCACTATCCAAACTGTCACTGTTGGATGACTCATATCCTGCTATAAGTGGACTTCTTGCATCCTCAAGCATCTTTTCTTTTCCCTTATCCAATCTTCCCCTCACTAACATATGCGTGTCAGTGGACGTAGGAGTATTAGTTTGCAAGCGTCCTGACCAAGGACTTACTATAGGTGCCCATCACCTGTAGGACCACTCATAGGTGTACTCACTATAGGTGTATTTTCAGCATTACTAGTGTTGGCTAATACATCAGTAGCCACTACAACAGAATTACCATACCACGATGCCAGCTCATAAAAAAAACCATCTCTGCTAATCAATGTCTCATGTATAGACGGTACATAACACTTGTAAGCTTTCCGGTCTTGTGTATAACCAAGGAACACACTCTTGATAACTTTAGGATCCAATTTCTTCCTCTTTTCATCAAGAACATGCACATATGCAATGCTGCCAAATACCTTCAAGTGTGAAATGTCAGGCTTATGACCATACAACATCTCATATGGAGTTACATCATGAATCCCTGTTGTAGGGGTTCTATTCAGCACAAACAGTAATCACTACTGCTTCAGCCCAACAACCATTTGGCAAACTCTTCTCATTCAACATAGCTCTTGCCGATTCCATCAATAACCTATTTTTCCTTTCTGCTACCCCATTTTGCTGCGGTGTATAGCTACAAGTTAATTGTCTTCTGATCCCATATTTAGTAAGGTACCTATCAAAGTAATTAGAGACATATTCTCCACCTCCATCTGATCTAAGACATGAAATTTTACAGCTCAACTCATTTTCAACAGGCTTCTTGAAGTCCTTGAATGCATCAAACACATCATCCTTATGTTTCAGTATGTAAAGCCAAGTGTACCTGTTGAAATCATCAATGAAGGATACATAGTTATGAGCACCACCAAATGAATCGACCCCATACATTTGAATGTATCAATTGCAAGGGTTGTGAGCTATTCCTTACATGTCTCATAAATGGAAATCGTGCCTACTTTCCAAACTGACATGCATCACATACATGTCCAAAGTCATGATACTTGAACTTAGGCAGTCCAAGCACTGTCTCCTTCTACTGCATAGATTTTTAGCTTTCGTACATTCACATGGCCAATCCGTTTATGCCATATCTCAACATCCCGTATAGCACCACCATCATGTGAAAACTGTTAGAATATCAAGCTCCCATTACTCTTCCGTTAGTCTATCTTTATGTGTGTGACTGACATTAGTTGGATACAGCTGTACACGTGTGTGACATTCAATAAGTCGATGTAGTCAGTGACTTAACCACAATTAATATTAGTTAGTCATACGTATGTGTGTAAGTCTCTTTCAGTTACTATGATGAAAGAATAATGAAAGAAGAACAACAATGAGCTGAGGCTCATCTTCCGCTTCACTCTGTCTCTCTCCCTTTCTTCCAACTTGGTATCAGAGCTTGAATACTTGAAGCATGAAGGCTTGGCAATGGCCATTTGACATCAAGACATCAGATATGAAGAAAACGTCATCAAAGGAGACTGTGCATGTGCAACCCGTTTTTTTGTAGAAGCTATATCTTGCTACAGATATAGTTTTTGGAGAAATGGCCCTAAGCTCCCAATTGTTTTGACGTGGTTTACAACTTTGCAAAAGAAAGTTTTTTCAAATTCCTCATAGATTTTGAGATATTTAGCACAGACATGTGCATATTAGCTATTTATTGTAGTAAACAACAGATGATTCCAGGGCGCACTGGTGGCTTTCATCCTAACAATGTATATGCCCTTATTATCATGCATTTGAGCATAATATTGGTGTGTTAAATGCTCAGTTTTGGAAATTATTTGCAAGCTGGAAACAGTGAATTGGTTGCTATCCTGAATTTGGAAACAATATACCTATAGGGTTGAAGTATCTGTGATGCTTGTTTGCTACTGACAAATGCTTGGATCATACCACTTGAGTGGTAGATGCTTTTTGGGATATTGCGAGTGCTGAAAGTCCAAATGTTGGACTGGTTTGTTGCTAGTTATACCAGGGTATTGACTAGCTATTGTCTGCAGGAAGGATACCTATCATCTTCACTTGACATACATGCAATATATTCTGACCGATTGGACATGTATCAACTCTTGCATAGAATGACAATTGAATGAGATGTTTTCGGGCTGTTTTGAGGTCTGAATACTCTTGTTTTAATAGAGAAAATACTATTGGTTATAGCATTGGGCTAGCTATATTTGGTACTGCTACTTGCATAGAGTACAAACATTGATACTTGTATAGACATAGTTTGTTGCTAGGATGTTTTGCCACTACCATAGAATGTTTTGAACTGATTTAAGCTTGGTTTATGCTCAGTTGATTGTGTTTTTTCACTATTGAAATACAATTTACAACAAGCACGTTGTCAGGAAACTATCCTGAATAGCAAGAAACTGGTCTTGAACTATAGAAAAATGAGTCAGATACTTACGGGTTGTATATATCACCGAATACCTAAGCTGCAACTATAGCAAATGCTCAAGGAACTAACAATATCACTCAAATTGTGGTAGAAAAGCTGGACAACAAAAATTTTGCTTTATGGAAGTTTCGTATGAAGAATTTTTTGGTTGGTAGAGGTTATTGGGACTTATATACAAGTGATGAGGCTGAACCTGAAATACATGAAAGGAATCCAAAAAGGGCTCATAAGCTATGGACTGAGAGAGCATGCAAGGTGTTACATTGGTTTCCCTTATGTATATCAGAAGCTATGGTTATACAGATTACTGGATGGAGTTCTTCAAAGGATGCATGGGACATACTCATGAAGAATTATGGAAATTTAACAATGCAAAAAATATTATGTTAAAGTAATAGTTCAATAACATGTCTAGGAATGGCAGAAGCATTCAAGCCTACACTACAAAGATAAAAAACATAGTGGATTAGGTTGCCACCATTGGATCTTAAGTGTCTGAGGATGATATGATTGTAGTGACATTGAATGGACTTGGCAAAGAGTATAAAGCATTTGATATGTATATTTTTGTGAGACTTGAATCCCCTAATTGGGATGAGCTGATTGCTTTGCTGCTGCATGAGGAAGTTAAGCTTGGGGTGAATATAGGTTCTAGTACGTCTCAAAGCAGAGTCATTGTTCTTTACTCTAGCCATTGTGGTAGAGGCAGCAGAGGCCATGGCTCTTTTCAAGGTCGAGGAGACACTCGAAACACTTATGAACAGCATCAACAGAATGCCTGGCATGGCATAAATGCATAGGGCCACCGTGGATCTGGCAACTTTAGAGGCAGGGGGAGATCACCCCATGGTAGCAGTGGTGGATCTGGTTCATGGCAGTCAAATGATCAGTCAAACAGAGATAAGGACTGTCATTATTGCGGTAGATATGGACACATTGCAAAGGATTTTTACAAGAAGCAGGGAGATATGAAGCCAAAGGGCAAACAACATGGGCACTATGCATCTTCTAGTGGTGCAAGTTGACAGATTGTTTGCCATGCAGCATGTGTCTAAGAATGCATCTAGGTAGAACAGAGATGAGAGATGGTACATTGATTTAGGGGCTTCAAATCATATGACACCCCATGGAGAATGGTTTGATGAGATGGTTGCAGGTTCACATGGTTATGTGTGTACTGGGGATGACACCCAACATAACATTCAGCACACAGGAATTGTTCTGTTGTTGATGTTTGATGGCAAGAAAAAGAGTCTGCATGATGTACTACATGTATCTACAATAACCATGAATCTTTTGTCAATTGGATAGATGGCAGAACAGAATCTGCAGGTGAGATTCAATAGAGATGGATGCTTTGTTGAAGAATATGATAATGGCTACAAATTGATTGCTAGAGGCCGAAGATATGGCAAAATGTTTACTCTTGATGCATCAATTTTAGAATTGAAAGCAACCATGTTTGCACATGATGATGGTGCTATATGGGATGTTGAGATATGGCATAAGAGGATTGTCCATGTGAATGTACAAAAGCTGAAATCTATGCAGCAGAAGGAGATTGTGCTTGGACTTCCTAAGTTCAAGTATCATGACTTTGGACATGTATGTGATGCATGTTAGTTTGGAAAGCAAGCACGATTTTCATTTATGAGATATGTACGGAATAGTCATGACCCTTGTAGTTGGTACACTCAGATGTATGGGGTCTGTCTCATAATGCTTCATTTGGTGATGCTCGTTACTATGTATCCATCATTGATGATCTCAGTAGGTATACTTGGATTTACATACTAAAACATAAGGATGATGTGTTTAATGCATTCAAGGACTTCAAGAAGCATGCTGAAAATGAGTTGAGTTGTAAAATTTCATGTCCTCGATTAGATGGAGGTGGAGAACATGTCTCTAATTACTTTGACAGGTACCTTGCTAAACATGGGATCAGAAGACAGCTAACTTGCAGCTATACACTATAGAAAAATGGTGTAGTAGAAAGGAAAAATAGGTTACTAATGGAATTGGAAAGAGCTATGCTGAATGAGAAGAGTTTGCTAAATGGTTATTGGGCTGAAGCAGTAGTGACTGCTGTCTATGTGCTGAATAGAACCCCTACAGCAGGGATTCATGATGTAACTCCATATGAGAGGTTGTATGGTCATAAGCCTTGACACTTCACACTTGAAGGTATTTAGCAGCATTGCATATGCGCATGTTGCTGATGAAAAGAGGAAGAAATTGGATCCTAAAGTTGTCAAGAGTGTGTTTCTTGGTTGTGCATAAGGCCAAAAAGCTTACAAGTGTTATCTACCATCTACACATGAGACATTAATTAGTAGAGATATTGTTTTTGATGAGTTGGCATCATGGTATGGTAATCCTATTATAATGGCTGCTGATGGATCAGCCAGCACTAGTAATGATGTTGTAGTGGCTACTGATGGATCAGCCACTAGTAATGCTAAAAATACACCTCCGATGAGTATATAGAGGTGGTGGGTCACCTACAATAATTCCTTGGTTAGGACCCTTGCAGAGTCAAACTCCTACATCCACTGACACGGATATGTCAATGAGGGGGAGATTGGATAAGGGAAAAGAAAAGATACTTGAGGATGTGAGAGGTCTACTTACAGCAGGTTATGAGTCATCTAACAGTGATAGTTTGCATAGTGAGTTGGGCATTCCATCTATTATGACACCTGGAGCAAGGCGGAGTTATTATGTACCACCTCATGAGAGGCAAGCTCAGAGTGAGCCATAGTTACGGAGATCTAAGAGAGTTAGAAAACCAATTGACAGGTTTACATACATTGATTATTCTCAGCCCACCATTATGCATATATGGCTAGTGTGACAAGCTACAAAGAACCTACAAAGTTTGATGATGCAGTTATAGATGATAATTGGTGTGTTGCCATGGATGAGAAGTATGAAACCCTAGCTGAAAATGAGACATGGGAATCTATTGAGTTGCCTGAAGGCAAAGTCCCCATTGGCTACAAATGGGTGTACAAGGTTACAGATGGTTCGTTAGAATGCTATAAGGCCAGGCTCATTGCAAAAGGGTATGCATAGCAATATGGCCTTAACTATCAGGAGACTTTCAGTCTAATGGCTTAAATGGCAACAGTCAAAACTGTCATTGCTTTGGCAACGTGCAAAGGCTAGAAATTATGGTGAATGGACCTCAAGAATGCTTTCTTGAATGGTGATTTGGTTGAGGAAGTATATATGGAGTAGCCTGAAGGCTATGTTCACCCGAACTTTCTTACACATGTATGTAAGATGAAAAAGGTTTTATATGGATTGAAATAGGAACCTAGAGCATGGAATGCTCAGATCAGTAGTTATTTACAACAACATGGATTTAGATTGGGTGATGCAGATCATAGTCTATTCATGAAGAAGACAGATCATGGATATGTGTTTCTAGTGGTTTATGTAGATGATCTCATCATCAGTAGAGATGATGAAGAGGGCATTGTTGAAATTAAATCATGTTTAGAGGCTGAATTCAGGGTCAAAGACCTTGGTGAACTAAAGTATTTTCTTGGGATTGAGGTAATCTCTATGCCTCAAGGTATATGGCTGCCTACAGAAGTAGTATGCTCATGACATGTTACAAAAGCATGGTATGGCTGAATGCAAGCCTATGGAGACACCTCTTGATCAGAATGTCAAGCTACATATTGATGTTGGGAATGACATAGAAAATGTGACCATGTATTGACAGATGGTGGGCAGCTAGATATAATTGACTATTACTCGTCTTGACTTATGTTATGCAGGTGGGCAGCTAGATATAATTGACTATTACCCATCCTGACTTATGTTATGTAGTGGGGCTGATTAGTCAGTTCATGCAGAAGCCTCACAAACCACATTTAGATGCAGTCAAGAGGATCATGAGATATGTAAAGGGTACTATAGATTATGGGTTGTTTTATGCATATGGAAAATCCCTTGACTTAACAGGGTTTATTGATGTTGATTGGGTTGGTTGTGAGGAGGTCAACCAGTGGTTATGCATTTGGATTGGGCAGCAGTATAATCAGTTGGCAAAGTAAGAAACAACCTACTATTGCATTGTCTAGTACAAAAGTTGAGTACAGAGGAGCTGCCTTAGCAATTTGCAAAGCAGTTTGGTTGATGAAACTGCTGAAAGACTTGGGAATACAGTTGGAAAGTAGAGTGAGATTGCATTGTGATAACCTCAGTAGTGTTATGTTGGCTAGTAATCCTATCTACCATGCTAGGTCCAAACATATTGAGGTTCACTACCATTTCATTAGAGAAATGGTTCTTACAAGGAAGATAGACTTGATTCATATGAAGACTGAAGACTAGATAGCAAATATATTGACCAAGACTCTTGGTAAAGAAAAGTTCATATACTTCAGACAGCTATTTGGAGTTTATCATATGGTTTGAGCTTGAGGGGGAGTGTTAGAATATCAAGCTCCCATTACTCTTTAGTCAGTCACTATCTTTATGTGTGTGACCAACATTAGCTGGGTATAGTTGTACACATGTGTGACATTCAATAAGTCGATGTAGTCAGTGACTTAACCACAGTTAGGTTAGTCATACCTATGTGTGTAAGTCTCTGTCAGTTAGTATGATGGAAGAATAATGGAAGAAGAACAACAATGAGCTAAGGCTCATCTTCTGCTCCACTCTGTCTCTCTCTCTCTCTTCTAACACAAACATGGCTGCTTTCAATTCTGGAATTGATGCATCAAGAGTAAACATTCTACCATCTCTTCGGCCTCTAGCAATCAATTTGCAGCCATTACCATATTCTTCAACAAAGCATCCATCTCTATTAAATCTCACATGTAGATACTGTTCTGCCATCTGTCCAATTGACAAAAGATTCTTGGTTATTTTAGGTGCATGTAGTACATCATACATGCTCTTTTTCTTGCCATCAGGCATTAACAAAGGTACAACTCTTGTATGCTGAATAGTATGCTGGGTGTCATCCCTAGTACAAACAACCTACAACCATCTCATCAAACCATTCTCCATGGAATGTCATATGATCTGAAGCCCCTGAATCAATATACCATCTCTCACCTTTGTTTTTCCTAGATGCATTCTTAGACACATGCTGCATGGCAACAATCTGTCACCTTAATCATTAGGAACTTTGCTAGATGAAGCATAATTTCCATGTTGTCTACCCTTGGCTTTCATGTCAGCCTGCTTCTTATGAAAATATTTGGCTATATGCCCATATCTATTGCAATAATGGCAGTCCTTGTCCATGTTGGACTGATCATTTGACTGATCATTTGACTGCCAGGATCCTTATGTGCCTCTAGGGAATCTCCCCTTGCCTTGAAAACTGCGAAATCCATGATGGCCATGTGTATTTGTGCCATGCCAAGCATTCTATTGTTGTCCATAAGTGTTTCGAGTGTCTCCTTGACATCAAAAAGAGCCACGGTCTCTGCCACCTCTGCCATGCTGGCTAGAGTAAAGAATAGTGTCTCTGCTTTTAGACATAACTAGAACCTGTATTCAGCCCAAGCTTAACTTCCTCATGTAGTAGTAAAGCAATCAGCTCATCCAAATCAGGGAATTTAGCTCTCACAAAAATAGACGTATCAAATGCTTTATACTCTTTGCCAAGTCCATTCAATGTTACTACAATCATATCAACCTCAGACACTGAAGATCAAATGGTGGCAAGCTGATCCACTATGTTCTTGATCTCTATAGTGTAGGCTTGAATGCTTTTGCAATTTCTATATATGTTATTGAACTCTTACTTTAGCTGAATCTTTCTTGCATGTGTTACATTTTCATAATTCTTCATGAGTATGTTCCATGCATCCTTTGGGGAACTGCATCCAGTAATCTGTATAACCATAGCTTTTGATATACATAAGGAAAACCAATGTAACACTTTGCATGCTCTCTTAGTCCATAGCTCATGAGCCATTATCTAATCATTTTTCGGATTCCTTTCAGGCATTTCAAGTTTAGTCTCATCACCTATACATAAGTCCCAATAACCTCTGCCAACCAAAAAATTCTTCATACAGAACTTCCATAAAGCAATTTTTTTTTTGTCCAGCTTTTCACCCACAATTTGAGTGATATTATCAATGCCTTGAGCATTTGACATAGTTGCAGCTTAGGTATTCAGTGATGTATACAACTTGTAAGTATCTGACTCCTTTTCCTACAGGCTCAAGAGCAGTTTCTTGCTATTAAGGATAGTTTCCTGCAGATTAGGAGAGTTTCCTACAATTCAAGACAGTTTCTTGCACTTCAAGACAATTTTCTGCAATGATTTTTTGCACCAAAAAAATAGGGTATTTCAACCCTTTACAACCTCAAAAACATCCATGAGCATGTGGCATAACCCGTAGGTATTTTAGTCAATACATAGACTCTATAAGTACTATATCTCTGTCTCACATATTCTTACTGCAATGAAGAGAATATGTAGTCTAAAACCTACAACCTGACATTCAAGTACCTTCTAGACATTCAGGAAATCAACTCCTTTGAGATCCTGAGTGATAAATGATGTTATTTTCTTCAAGAGTGTAGAGAGGCGTTGAGATTCAGCAATCACACTCACTGACGGCCTCTTTGTATGGAGCTTCAAGGCCAAGGACATGCAGGCTTACCTATCTCGTATGCACAGTGGTGCCTATTACAGTTTCCTACTTTCCTATAAAGCATTGTACTTGCTTCCTTTTCTTAAAGCAATGATAGTACTCTTTTCTTTCTAGTAAAGTGTCTGTGTCATTGTCCACACACAAGATTGTGTTTATGAGTTCAAGTTTCAATCTTGAAACCTAATTCACTTGTGTGACAGTCTCATTTCACTCCTCTTCACTCAGGTCAGCTCAAGTCCAGCTCAATCCCAGCTAATGAGCTCATTTCTAAGCTCTATCTCCACTTGACCTTGTGGCAGGCACCTGCACCCTGCCTCCTTGGAGCTTCTTGATCTCCCTCCACAGTCAATATCTTAACCTGCTTTCTTCTGGAGATACATTCCTTGGCTCAGGGCGCTGCCTCCTTCCACTTTAAACACCAACATTGACCAACCATAGCTCCATCATTGCTCAGATTCGTGATTGCTTCCATATCTGCACTCCTGTCTGTTCGTACGATCTGATCTCGTCATACGCAGTGCCATTCTTCCTGTGACCATAGGGAAAAGGAAGCTTACTATCTAAGCTATCTTCTCACCAGAGGGATCATAAAAATATCAAGTGTACGCACTGCAATCTGAGGAAAACCAATCAGGTCCAGAAGCCCTAACTCAAGGAAGCCATAGCCATCTGAACTACATGGAAAGCCTGCTTACTCAACTTGCAGGGATAAAGCTAAAAATGGATGAAGATTTTTGTATTGGTGTCTTATTAAAAAGTCTACCTCCTGCCTATGATAATGTATCAACCACTCTATCCAATATGCCTAATCCTCAACTTGTTGATATTAAAGCCTCTCTGCTAGAGGAAGAAAAGAAACTTAAAAGCAAAGAAGAGCCTAGCACTTCAAAGGATGAACAAATGTTATATGTAAACAATAGATACAAAGGTAAAAAGGAACCGCTCTCCTGTGACTTTTGCAAAAGGACTGGACACACTGAGAAGTTTTGTCATGCTAGGAAGAGGTCCCAAAAGGTCTATCTTGCAGCTGTGAAAGAAGAAGAAGACCATGGATGAAGATGAAGACCACCAGGATCGGAAGGACAAGCCTCATCAGTCCTTCTACTCTCATTACTCTGATAGATTATTTTAAAAGCCTTGTATTTCCTTGCCCTAATGCTTCTTGTCATAAACTTTGTAAACTCCTCATGTAACCTGGCACTACAGTCCCTGTACACTTTGTGAGGCCCCTGTTACAGCCTCTGGATGTCCATCATGTTTTGGTGCCCACACTTAGCCTTTTTTGCGATAGCCTCTGGTGTCTACCATGTTTGTGGTGTGCCCACACTTTGCAGGTGGTTCTCATTACAGCCTCTACACACTTTGTGCCTTTCTAGTTGTGATTGAGGAGGGGTGTTGAGATTCAGCAATCATACTCACTGACAGCCTCTTTGTATGCAGCTTCAGGGCCAAGGACATGCAGGCTTACCTATCCCATATGCATAGTGGTGCCTACTGCAGTTTCCTACTTTCCTATAAAGCATTGTACTTGCTTCCTTTTCTTAAAGCAATGATAGTACTCTTTTCTTTCTAGTAAAGTGTCTGTGTCATTGTCCACACACAAGATTGTGTTTATGAGTTCAAGTCTCAATCTTGAAACCTAATTCACTTGTGTGATAGTCACTGACTAAGTCTATGTCTACATGAGTCTTCTTCCCATCTTTGAACCACCATAGCCATGCTCTAGATCCATGTATTTTCACAGAGGCAATGCCATATACTGTATTTACTGTAAATGACCAGCCAAGTAGATGCCAAGGCATTTGTTTCATCTCCAAACTTCAATCCTCAGTTGTATCCAATGCTCTCTTTAGTCTTCCAAGCATTCAACATACATATGTCAGGTCATACAAATGACAAGAGCTCCAAAATGACATGTAATGCTTCAATAAGAGACAATGCTTGTTGCCTACATTCAGTGACAGTTTCCTGCCATTAAAAATTTCTAGATTTGAATATTTTTCAGCATAAAATCCCAAATCCAATGCATGATATCAAGTCCATATGACTTCCCAGTATATACCTATGCTTCAATGGTACTCCTGAACAAGTTTGAGAGCTCCAAACTCATGTTAGAGGTGCATACATGTTGTAGGTTGTCTGTATACAACAAACCACTATTATTTCAGATCTGTAATCATTTCTTCAAGCTCCTAGATGAGCTGTCAGTCAAAAAATGATGCTTTCAAGACTTCATATGCCTTCCAAAGGGTCCACTAGTGCCCTGGAATCACCTGATATTTACTGTAGTAAACAACCAGTTTGGACAGGTCTATGCTGAATATCTCAAAATATGTGAGGAATTTGAAAAAAAATTCTTCTGCAAAGTTGTAGATCACATTGAAATAGTTAAGAATTGTGGGCCATTTCTCCAAAATCCATTTCTATAGCAAGATATAGCTTCTGCAAAAAAATGGGCTGCATGTACAATCTCTTTTGATGGCATTTTCTTCAAATCTGGTATCTTGATGTCAAATGGCCACTGCCAAGCCTTCAAGCTTCAAGCGTTCAAGCTCTGATACCATGTTGGAAGAGGGGGAGAGAGACAGAGTGGAGCAAAAGATGAGCCTCAGCTCATTGTTGTTCCTCTTACATTATTCTTCCATCATACTCACAGAAAGAGGCTTACACACATAGGTATGACTAACCAAGACTAACTGTGGTTAAGTCACTGACTACACCGACTTATTGAATGATACACACGTGTACAATTGTATCCAGCTAATTTTGGTCACACACATAAAGATAGATTGATTGAAGAGTAATGGGAGCTTGATATTCTAACACCTACATCTTCTGTCTCTCTCTCTCTCTCTCTCTCTCTCTCTCTCTCTCTTTGTGTTTGCAGGGTTCTTTTTTGTCAGTGGCAGGGAAAGCTTGCAATCCTTCAACCCAGGCATGGAAAATGATCTATGTGCATTACAAATCAGAACACAGCCTTTAATAAGCTAGGATGCAAGCCAATGCTATGAGTGATGAACTTGCCGGCGGTGAGGGTCTTCACGAAGATTTTCATCTTGCACGATGGATTGATTGATGGATTGATGAGGGAAGAAGAGATTGGTGTTTTTGGTTGTCACTTGTAGCATCAACAAGCATTGGATAGGTGTTTTTGGTTTCAACAAGCTTTCAATAGGAATTTTTGGTTTCCACTTGCAACATTACAAGCTTTCTAACCTTATGTACTAGCCATGGCGAATGATCCGGAGCAGAATGATCCTCGTTGTTATCAATAAGCTTTCTAGCTTGCAACAACCATGGAAAAGTAGAGTGTTGTGATGCTTCATATAAGTAGAAGCAATCTCGGGCTGCTATTGGAAGAGCTACAATAGAGGCTCGTGAAAGAGCAACGACAGAAGCTAGAAAAGGGCCAAAAGGGCTACAGTAGAGAGACCAACACTTTGATCACTACATTGCAACTGTTTGGCCATATTGTTGACAAAAGGATCTTTTTCTATCTACTCTGCAAGTTTTTTTATACTTGGATCACATCTAGGCAAGTTTCCTGGAGCATTAGATGATGATCCAAGTTCAAAATCCATGAACTATCTGTTAGCTGATTTAGAGGCTTACTGATTATCTTCCTCTATGTCTAATGAGCCTCCATATCTGCAAACAATTAGACGATGAAGAAAGTGTAGCAGGATGTTTGATTTTCTCATAGTTGTACTCTTATTTGTAGAGGACATGATGATGAGGAGTATATTCTCCATCAACAACAAAGTCTGTTATATTACCTCGAGAACTTACTCCAAGCAATACACACCTAGAGGGATCCCCAGGGAATCAAGCCATGGCTTCACACTAAACCATCAAATTAATTGACTAATTTCCCATGAAGATCTAGCCAATGAATAAGTGATCCATTGCAAGCAAACCAGATGGAACATGGCCAAGGGATTGTGATACAAGAGCTTCTACTTCCTTGTAATGGTCATCTAAAGATTCTTCATCAAGCCTTGAAATTTTAGAGCAGTAGTAGTAGGAAATACATTATACAAAAGCTCATGGTTACTCCAAGCATCCTATTCAGATATGCAAGATAGGCAGGATTCCTCCTATTCAGGATTGTATTGACTGTGTTGAAGCTTGTGGTCACTCCAAGCATCCTATTTAGATTTGCAGGATAGTCAGGATTTGCAAAATTGCTGACCTATCTTTGTTGAGAAATGTGCAATCACATCCACCATAGCCTCTTTGTATGGGATAAACAAGGCAAATAAACATACTACAAATAAAGCCTTAGACTAGGTCATGTATGCATAGTTTATTAAAACCATAGTTGTTGAATACCATGGTCCCTTTCCACCTATCTCCACCTACTAATACCACCTACTGTAAACCTATAAAAGGCACTCATCCCCACACTCATTCAATCAGTCATTATCAATCAGTTGTACTTGCATTATGCTTGGATAATATTAGTTGTTCTTCTTTATCAATGCTTCTACCTCATTATGATTGTCTATTTGCTCATCAAGGATTCTCCATAGCATGCATTCTCAGTATTTTAACATGGTATTAGAGCTAGCTTTAAGTCAATGAGTCATTAGGCCACTAATTTAGTCATTCCAGTTTGAATTCCTCACTCCATCTACTTTCCCATATGAATCTCTCACCTACCTCCATAGCTACCCACCTTCAGTGGAGGGCTTGAATCTCCCTATACAGGCCGTTTCAGCTCATTGTATCTTCTAGGAAAATACTCGTTGGCACTCCTGCCCATCACATCAAAGGCCAACATTGTTGATTGTAGGCTCGAGCATTGTGCGTTCACTCAGTCATTGTCATTTTCTATGCCCTCTACCATTCATATGTTCGATTGTGCCTGCACACATCGCGATGCTGATGAACATCATAGGGCTTTGATAGTTTACTTCCTAAGCTTCATTTCTATTAAGAAAGTTTTGGAAATGATCAAGTATTCAGCTCACAGGAGGTGAAAAACCAGGCTGCCCTTTGAAACCCTAATGCAAACTCCATAACTATCAAGCTTCGGCTCTTGTTTTACTTCCTTCTCTCACTCCTGTGGTTCAAATCAAGTCATTGAATCTCTAATATGCTCCATCTTCAGCAAGCATTCAACTTATTCACCAGCAAAAGGAGAGGAGATCTTAACAAGACTCTCAAGCATTTCAAGAAACAGTGTCCATTGACACTCATCTAGTGCTTTTAGCACTAATGTCAATCAATACAATTAGCTTGCCTCTAATCAAATTGATTTTTTTGCAACTCCAACATCAAATCAAGGAGGGGAAGACTTGGACTTGCATCAGATCTTGAAGATTCCAACTTCAAGGGCATCATAGTCACTAAATTTCCTAGTATCTCTTGATACTAAACACCTAGTGATTCTTCGCACTTGTGCTCAACTGAAACTGGAATTTTTTGGAAATTATTTTCTGCTGATTTTGCAATATCAAAATGGGAAAGTATTCACCGACATCCTGATTCAATGGCGTTGGATTCCATACATGGCAAACTAGGATCAAATTGATCCTAATGAAGAAAGGCTTGTGGTCAATCACAAGTGGTCAAGAGAAGAAACCAAGGGAAGCTGCACTTTCAATTGTATGGGATAAAAATGATGATAAGGCTCAAGCTATTATCAAGCTCGAACTTGATGATAGCTACATTCATCATGTTGATCATTGTGAAACCTCTTACGCAACATGGGATTGATTGGAAACCTTATTTGGAGCTCATTCCAAATCCTCAAAATATGGTTTACTTATTGAATTTTTTAGGCTCAAGATGCAAAATAATACCTCACTTGGAACTCATTTGAATTATATGGAAAGCTTGTTGACACAACTTGCAAGAATCAACTTGAATATGGATGAAGACATTTGCATTGGAGTGCTTCTCAAAAGTCTTCCACCTAAATTTGATAATGTGTCTACCACATTAATCAACATGCCCAAGCTAAAACTTATGGACATCAAATCCTCTCTCCTGGAAGAGGAAAACAAGATCAAGAACAAAGGAGAAACAAGTATCCCAAGAGGAGACCAACAACTCCTCTATGTGAAAGGGAAGAAGAGCGTAGTTTTGTAAGAAATCTAGGCATATTGAGAAATTTTGCTATGCTAAGAAAAAGTCTCAAAGAGCATACAACATTGAAGAAGAAGGAGAAGAAGAACCCCAAGAACAAAAGGATAAGACTCATCAGTCCCTGTTTTGTAGTTCATTTTCTGATGATAGACTTTTTTAAAGTTTAACATGTGGACTTGCCTTATGTTCCCACCATAACCTCCTAAACTCCTCATGTAGCCTCTACACCCTACAGCCTCTACACACTTAGTGAGGCCTTGTAACAGCTTCTAGTTTGTATGGTTGTTTTTATTTTTCCATGTCTACACTTAGCAAGGTTCTACTCATGACGGCCTCTATATACTCATTGTCTTTTACGGTTGTGATTGAGGAGGGGTGTTGAGAAATGTGCAACCACATCCACCATAGCCTCTTTGTATGGGATAAACAAGGAAAAGAAACAAACTGCAAATAAAGCCTTAGACTAGGTCATGTATGCATGGTTTATTAAAACCATGGTTGTCGAATACCATGGTCCCTTTCCACCTATCTCCACCTACCAATACCACCTATTGTAAGCCTATAAAAGGCACTCATCCCCACACTCATTCAGTCAATCATTATTAGTCAATTGTACTTGCATTATGCTTGGATAATATTAGTTGTTCTTCTTTTTGAATGCTTCTTCGTCATTATGATTGTCTATTTTCTCATCACTGATCCTCCATAGCATGCATTCTCAGTATTTTAACAATCTTGAAGGTTGGCATGTCTTGAAGGCCTTGTGTCTCCAAGGTCAAGTCACAATTTCCTGGACTGATCTTCTTGGTAGATACCTACTTTCAAATTGCTCTAGATAGTTGTGTCTAACTACCAATGCCATTTGATTTTGAGTTAAAAGGAAACCAAGCTCATTCACCAAGGGATTAGATAGCAAAAATCAAGTAGGAAAATTGGCTAGCTACCACAAGCTCTTAAAGAAGCAAACAAATGTGTGGCTACAAATCCAGCTTGGAATAAGGGCTATTTTAGAAGTGATGAGGCTTCTAAAGATGACAATGAAGAGCATGAAAGTAACATTTTTTGTTGACATTGTGGAGTAGTCTATGTGTAACTTCTAGATATGTGCGAGAGAGATGTGCATTATAGTTGTGGAGGATGTGGTTATCCTCTTAACCTGAGTTCCTCTCAGTGAACTTTATCAATCATCGATTCCAAGGATCTGCGGAAAGGACAGTCAGTAAAAGATGAAAATGCAATCAAAAGCTAAATTTCCACAAAATAGAAAATAGTGGAGACAAAAAAGCCTATGAATGCTTCCAGTGTAATGTAGTGGTATTGACAAGACATACATGCTCATTGGCATTCTTATGGTCACCTACAAGCAAGATTTGCTTCAGTTTTGGATTTCCAGGGGTTTTTTTCACTTATCATAGTAACCTACAACTCTTCCCTATTCTCTTGAGTGCTTTGGTATTGGGTATTGACTCAAATTTGGATGAGAAGTACAAAAACACTCAAACAGGGCAAAATAGAGTGTTGTCTATTGTAGACAGTGTTGAGATATCGAGCTCCACTCATGATATGCCAGGGTGACCGTTGTGCATTTATGTCACTGACTTGTTAGTTGTAGATGCGGTTGGTACACCGCCCATGAATAATAGCTAGATGACAGCTATCCTTATCTACTCTAGTTCGTGTCTCAGTTAGTATGCCACCTTAGTTAGTTGAATTTGGTTTGAGACCCATATATAGGGTTCTTCTATTTCTATGTACTAGAGTTCTTTTGGCTTACACAACTAAGAAGAGGAAAACTATTTTCAGCCTCCACCCTTGTGTGTATTCCCCCATTGTGCAAGCAAGAAAGCTACAAGTGAGACTCCTTCCTTCTCTCCCACAATCTTGACATGTATCAGAGCCTTGTTCGTGGTAAGGAGCTCAAGAAAGCAAGCCAAGTTCGCGGTGTTCTGGTAAGAGGACCAGTGTTGCTTTCATTCTTCTATTTTGGGAGCAAGTCTCTGCAGGTAGCACAGCCGGAAAGTGCAAGAGTGCATTGTCTCAGGTTGAGATGCCCTTCGTGGTGAAGCAAGAGGGCAGTATGTGCGGCGGGAGAGGCCTTTAGCCCTTGGTGACCCTGTTTTTTTATTTGAGGCCATCTCGAGGCCTGTTTTGAGGCGGAAGTTTTCTGCACGCACTCAGGAAAAGGCCCAGTTTTATGCTATGCGACCACTATTCTACAGGTCGGTGAAAAGTTATTGTAGAAATTGCATCGTATGCATGTGCGCAAAGACATTGGAAGTTACAGAATCATCCTTGTTGCCTGTTGATGCAAAATTGTTACCAGGAAGTGACTGTGTGGTCAAATACCACTTTCGTCAGTTTTGCAGATTTGCCCTTGTGAGGCTGAAGCTGTGTTCTTTGCACTGACAAAATTTTTTGCAGTGTTCTGTAATGGCGTCTGATTCTCTTTCACAGATTATCACTGAAAAGCTTGACAAGAACAACTTCCAAGCATGGAAGTTTAGAATGACGAATTCCCTTATGGGAAAAGGATATTGGGAATTTGTTGCAGGAAATGAAGAAGAACCAGTTCTTATTGATGTTCCAATCAACAGCAAATGCAGGCATTTAAAGCATGGCATGAGAGAGCCAGGAAAGTTATGTACTGGCTGTCTATCAGCATTTCAGACTCTATGATTGTGCATATTCAAGATGCAAGTACGCCAAAGGAGGCATGGGATACTTTGTCAAAAATGTATAGCACAAATACGCAAGCCAGGAAAATGCAACTCAAGCAAGAGTTGCACAATGTGCAAAGAGAAAGTATGAGCATCAATGACTACCACATGAAGGTGAAGAAGATTGCAAATGCACTTGCTTCCATTGGGTCACCAGTGGAAGATGATGATTTAGTTTCTGTGACCTTGAATGGTCTAGGAAAGGATTACGCACAGTTTTGAACATCCATTTTCGTCCATGAAAGATTTCCTAATTTTGAGGAGTTGATTGCTCTTCTAATTTCTGAGGAGCAGAGAAATGGTGGTGCATCTTCTTCAGGAGGAACTTCAAAAGAAGCTGTCTTCTACTCAAATGCTGGAAGAGGTAGAGGCAGAGGTAGAGGAGGCCGATCTGGAGGCCGTGGTAGAAATCAGAATATGTAGCAAACTTAAGAAAACCAGTCCTATGGAGGAGGACGTGGTAACTCTAGAGGCAGGGGGAGCCAAAGAGGTCGTGGTGGATGGCAAAGAGGCCAAAATGCAAACAATAATGTTGAATGCTACTACTGTGGTAAAATGGGTCATATGGCTAAAGACTCCTATAAAAAGCAGAATGACATCATGAATGGAAAATTGCAACAAGGGAATTATGCATCTTCTAGTAGACAGGGTGATAACAAAAATGTGCATTTGTTTATGGTGCAACACATGAACAATTCTGTGACAAGTGCAGAAGAAAGCAACGATGTATGGTATGTTGGCTCAGGTGCATCAAACCACATGACAGGTCATGCAGAATGGATGGACGATACAAGGAAAATGGAAAAACCAGGATTTGTGGAGACTGGTGATGATACTGCACATCCTATTGTGCAGATTGGAAAAATTCCCTTGTCTATGCAGGATGGGAAAAAGAAATACCTGTCCGATGTATTTCATGTCCTGAATATCACCAAGAATCTGGTTTCTGTTGGTCAAATGGTTGAGCAGGGCTTGCATGTCAGATTTAATCCTCATGGATGCTTTGTTGAGGATATGAAAAATAAAGGTCGCTTGATAGCAAAAGGAAAGAATAAGGGCAGAATGTTTACGTTGGATGCAGACATGCCTAAATTGAGTGCAGCAATGTTTGCAGATGGGGCCGGTGTAGTTGCAGATATTAACATATGATATAAACGCATTGGTTATGTTAATGTACAGCGACTTAAATCAATGCAGGCCCAAAATATTGTTGTAGGATTGCCAAAATTCAAGGTTGCAGAAATGCATAAGGTATGTGAAGCCTGTCAGTTTGGAAAATAGGAAAGGAAACCATTTCTTAGACATGTTCAAGAGAGTAAAAAAGCATTGGAATTAATCCACTCTGATGTATGGACTACTAAAGCTCCATCTCTTGGAGGCTATCATTATTTTGTCACTTTTATTGATGACTATAGCAAAAAAGTTTGGGTATATCTTATGAAAAAGAAAAGTGAAGTTTTTGGGCATTTCAAAACTCTTAAAGCTATGGTTGAAAAAGAAACAGACCTGCAAATAAAATGCCTAAGGTCTGATGGAGGGGGAGAGTACCTCTCAAATGAGTTTGCAAGGTTCTTGTAGGAGCATGGCATAAAGCAGCAATATTCATGTAGTCATACCCCACAACAAAATGGAATTGCAGAAAGGAAAAACAGGCATATTGGAGAGGTATCTCGTGTCATTCTCAATGAAAAAGACCTGCCAGATTTTTATTGGGCTGAGGCAGTTGCTACAGCAGTCTACATAATGAACAGGACTCCCACTGCAGCAATACATGGGATGACTCCAGAGGAGAGGTATACTGGTAGGAAACCAGATATTTCTCATTTGAAAATTTTTGGTTGCATTGCCTATGTTCATGTGCCAGATGAGTTGAGATCCAAGTTGGATCCAAAAGCTGAGAAGTGCATCTTTATTGGTTATTCTCTGCATCAAAAAGGGTATAGATGCTATAACCCTTCTACTCGTAAGTTTACAGTGAGCAGAGATGTTGTTTTTGATGAGATGAGTAGCTAGTATAAACCAGTAAATGTGATTGATAATGTAGATGCACAAAATGGTAATGCTGCACAGAATTCACAGCAGCAGTCACCAGATATTAGTGGACCTGGAGCGTCCTCTAGTAGTGGTTCACATTCTTCGCCATGGACAGACAGATTGAGATCAAGAGAATCTTCTCAAAGCAATGCAGATAGTGGTATGCAGATATCACGAAAAGGAAAAGAGAAGGTAGATCAGCCCATGTTTGATGTGAATGCAGGTCACTCTTATGTGGATGGTGAATCCAGTGGCTCAGAACAGAGCATTGATGATGAGTTGGGTATTCCTTCTATTGTTACACCTGGAGTAAGGAAGACCAGGGATGTTTTGAGAGCACCTGGAAGTGAACCTACTTTGCACAGGTCTACCAGAGCTAGGTATCCTGTGGATAGGCTGAAATATGATGGATTTATAGCCATTCACTATGCATATATGGTCAAAGTGATACATGAACCAGAACCCACTTCTTTTGAGCAAGCCATGGGAAAAGAAAAATGGGAGAAAGCCATGGATGAAGAAATGGATGCCTTGGAAGCAAATGCTACATGGGAATTGGCACCTTTGCCTAAAGATAAGCATGCAATTGGTTGTAAGTGGGTTTATAAGGTGAAGCACAATGCAGATGGTTTTGTGAACAGATACAAGGCAAGATTAGTAGTCAAGGGGTATGCACAAACATATGGCATTGATTATGAAGAAACATTCAGTCCGGTTGCAAGGATGGCAATCGTAAGAGCAATCATTACTATGGCTGCATCAAAGGGATGGTCTTTTCATCAGATGGATGTAAAGAATGCCTTCTTGCATGGTGATTTGCAAGAAGAGGTCTATATGAAGCAGCCACCAGGTTATGTGCATGCTATTCATCCTGAGTTTGTTTGCAGGTTGAAGAAAGCCTTGTATGGCTTGAAGCAAGCACCTAGAGCATGGTCTGACAAGATAGGATAGTATCTTGTCACTATTGGCTTTCAGATTTCCAAGGCAGATTTTTCACTTTATGTGAGAAAAACAGAGAAAGGTATTATGCTTCTTGTCATTTATGTTGATGATTTGATTATCACAGGTGATAGTGGTGAAGATATCCTTCATGTGAAAATGCTATTGAAGCAGAAGTTTGAGATGAAGGATTTGGGAGAGCTGCGTTATTTCATGGGCATTGAGGTGATTAGATCACCAAGTGGGATATGGCTCTTACAGAGGCAGTATGGATTGGAAATGTTGTCCAAATATGGGATGATAGGCTATAAGCCTATTTCAGTTCCTTTGGAGCAGAATGTGAAGCTGAGCGCAGATGCAGGTGAGCTTCTGGAAGACCCTACTATGTACAGACGCATAGTAGGAAGTTTGATTTATATGACTATTACTAGGCCAGATTTGAGCTATGCTGTTGGATTGGTAAGTCAGTTTATGCAGGCACCAAGGAAACCGCATTTGGATGCGGCTAGACGCATACTCAAGTATGTGAAGTCCACATTGAAATATGGACTATTTTATGAGACTGGGGTTCAAATACAGTTGCATGGATACACTGATGCTGATTGGGCTGGTAGTATTTCTGATAGATGATCTACCAGTGGATATGTGTTCTCTTTTGGGAGTTCTGCAGTCACTTGGAGCAGCAAGAAACAGCCTACAGTTGCCTTTCAAGCACAGAGGCTGAGTACAAGGGTGCAGCAATGGCTGCATGTGAGGTAGCTTGGTTGCATAAGCTACTTTATGATATGCATCAGCCTACAGATGGGCCAGTTGTCATTTATTGTGACAACATGAGTAGTATACACTTGGCAAATAACCCAGTCTATCATGCTAGAACAAAGCACATTGAGGTGCATTATCACTATGTGCGGGAGAGGGTTTTACTAGGTCTTATTGATCTAGTTTATGTCAGCACAGAGGATCAGGTAGCTGACATATTTACGAAGGCATTGGGCACAAAGAAGCTACGCAAGTTCAGAGACCTGCTTGGTGTGCAAGAATTGGGATTGAGCTCGAGGGGGAGTGTTGAGATATCGAGATCCACTCGTGATATGCCAGGGTGACCGTTGTGCATTTATATCACCGACTCGTTAGTTGTAGATGTGGTTAGTACACCGCCCATGAATAATAGCTAGTGACAGCTATCCTTATCTACTCTAGTTCGTGGCTTAGTTAGTATGCCACCTTAGTTAGTTAAATTTGGTTTGAGACCCATATATAGGATTCTTCTATTTCTATGTACTAGAGTTCTTTTGGCTTACACAACTGAGAAGAGGAAAACTATTTTCAGCCTCCACCCTTGTGTGTATTCCCCCATTGTGCAAGCAAGAAAGCTACAAGTGAGACTCCTTCCTTCTCTCCCACAATCTTGACAGACAGACCTAGAGAATCATTTCCAGAATGGAGTGTAGTAAAAAATAATGCAAACTAGGACTCCTAATTGAAGGTAAACATTGTGGGCTTCAAGTGAAGACATCAAACACCTCATTTCGATAAGCATTTCTCAAGTTATGGCCAAAACAATGCAACTAGGTACTTGGGATAGGGTGCTGTCTACTCTGGACAGACATAGTAAATCATTTCTAGAATGGAGTATTGGAATATTTTAATGTAAACCAAGACTTTTAATTGGTACTAGACATCGTGGTCCAAGGTGAGTACCGCTCGTGCATGTAGTCATGATTTAATAGTGAAGATGACTTAGGTGGAAGAACTTGGGCCTTCTTATAACACTCCTTATCTACATGACTTGGGTGTTGGCAATGAGTGCAAAACCCATTATTTTTAAGGCGTTGCCACTAGATAGGCTAGTTTCTTTGTTTCCAAATAAATCTTTACCATAGAACATCCATGGAAGAGAACAATACACCTGTAAAGTTTTGTGACAAAAATCTTAGGCCTTTGGAGTAAGAAAAGTGCACTGCCTACTAGGGGATGTGTCTACCTTACTGTGTTTGCATTGTGTCCATGCTAGTGGAATTGGGAGTTGGGTGGAGGGTGGGGTGTTGTCCCACACTTGAGGACCCAATTCATTGTTCATGGGGAAAGTGCGGTGAGTGTAGCTTAGGGAGACGAGTCTAACCATGGGTGAGTGTGACCTCCCTAAGTGTGTCTAGCCCTTGATGTGCCAGAAGTAGGAAGTGGGGGCAAAAGGGCTAGGGGGTTAGGAACAGAGCTGGCCGACCTTGGCCACCGGGCATGCCTAACTTGAGGACCCCTAGATGCCGTGATTGTGGCACTCAACAAGTGAGGTGTGTTTTTCTACTTTCTATTTAATCTTCTTTTCCTTCCTTGCTCTTGTCTTCGTACTTTTTCTTATCCTTTCTTTTCTTTGAATTTCTTTGCTCCTCTTTTTCTCTATTTCTTTGTCTCTCTCTTTTTTTTTGAACAAACAATTTAAATGAGGCAGCATGCTAAGAAGTGTCCCTGCAGAGCCGGAGCCAAACTACATGGTGGCTTGAGGGCTTTGCTGAGGAATGCCCTACTTTGTAGATACCCTTTAAGCTAGTTTTGACATTGAGTGGAGTAGATGACAAAAAAGGGTGGTTACACCCCGTGAGTCTACTGTTAGTTCATGTCCTCTAGGAGGTTCATGCAAAATGCTAGCAAGAGGGTGGCTCTCATCATGAGAGGCACACCATTGGATAGTTATCAATCCCAATGTTGTGGTAAAAAAGAGGGGCGATATGCTCTTCCTATGTAGTAGGCTTGTGTTTTAATAATACTCACAGTAGGTGGAGGTAATTACAAGTGATGATGAAAGCAAGGTCAAGGCATGAGGAGAATTCATTTACAAGATTTGTTATAGAGGGGTGGAGATCCCTTTTTGTAAAAATTAGACTCTCTTCAGGGATTGAGGCATTTATATTATAGACCAATGGAAAGTCGTATCTACCATGCACCTCTGGGTTGATTGGTGGTAGTCCTTAGTGACGTGTCATGTAGTCCATGTTGTAGAGCCCTCCTTGTCAACTCTAACTTTCTCCTGAGTTGCTGCTCTGTCTCTTCTCCTATTGGCTACATGACATTTAACCCTATTTATAGGAATCCACGTTGTTGCTCCATCATTCTCATCTCAAGACAGAGGCATGGCTTTGCTTTCTGCTAGGAGGTGCTCACTCTTGGTGTGGGCAAGCTTGTAGGCTAAGTTTGTGACTCGATCTTCATTTTTGGGTGCCCATTCTTCTACTTTTTCCTTCATCCATTCTACCCCTTGGCTTTGACATTGGGCTAGAGAGGCAATTACTTTCTCTTGCTCTTGCCACATTGTATTCATTTACTCAAGCTCTTAGGTTTTTCCATAACCTGCTCTTTGAGTATGTCTTGCTCATGGAGAACTGCTTGCAGCTGGTTGTGCTGCTCCATTGATTTCCTCTTGTTCTCCTCATCCGATTGGTTCTTTACCTCTTGTATCTCCTTCATAGCCTACTCTTTTTGCCTCTTCAACTCATTTATTTCCAGTTCTAGATGTTTATTCTCATGGGAGTTGAAGGCACACATGTTTTCAAAGGAGCTGTGGTTTTTCATCTCTTCATCATATAGCTCTTTGAGACTTTCCTCTCCTTCTCTTGTCTTCAAGGACTCTTTCAATGAATTCATTTCTCTATTAATGATTGTCATCACCCTTGCTTGTTCCATCTTGTAGTTTGCGAATGCAACCTTTTTCTTTCTCGAGCTTATCAAGGGTAGCCTTTTGTCCTTAGTTGCCTTGTGGAGTTGCATCTAAAATTCTTCCACCAATTCATTGTGATCTTCGTTGTTATGGTGCTTGGCAGAAGGTACGAAAGTGGTTGAGACTTCTGAGCAGAGTACCTTTGGCCCTAGGCATGACTCTACATCTACAATGGGTCTCTTGGTTCCTGCTAGAGGGGCTCCTTCACAGGGTGTAGGTGCAATCTCTTATACCTTGCTAACACCTAGGCCATGCGGTTGCTTTCATTGACTACTCCCTCTATAGCATCCTATGTTGGGGTGATTATCGGTGTGGCCAAGACTGGTGGGGTGGGGTGTATGGGGGTCTTGCCCTTGCCTTCCACCACCGATCTTGGTCTAGCTTTGTCCAGTATGATGCTTGTACTCAACATCTCTTCTCTCTCACTGGACTCATCATTTCTAATTCCTAATCGGGAGGATTGCTTCGTGGATCTCCAAATGGCAAGATCAATCTCTTCTTCTTCTTGTTTCCTCAACCTTTATTTCTCCTCTTCTTGCTTCCTTCGGCGCTCTTCTTCTATTCTTTTTGACTCCTCTTCTACCCTTTGTAGCTGTGTGTTCTTGTCAATGGTGGAACAAGCCTTCTGTATGGGGATCTTGAGGGTAATCTTCCTTCTTTCCCCTTGGCTTGAGCACTTTGAGCCTTGCTTCTCATTAACCATTCTTTCACTTGAGGCTTCTTGGCATTGAAGTGGTTGGTCATGCTCCTTTTCATTAATGACTTTTGCCATATCATCCTATTGCTCCTTAGGGGTTTCTTCTCTCTCCTATTCTCCTCCTGAATTTCAAAAGGTCATGCTCACTAGGGTGGGGGAGTTGTGCTCCTCATGGACTAGTGATGGCTCTTAATGAGTTAGTGATAATTGTGGGGCTTCCTCCACCACCTCTCTCTCTATCTCACGTAGTGCTTCTTGGATGATGGCTCTTAGTGCTCCTTCAAAGCCTATGGTTGAGGCCTTAGAGGCAGGTTTACACCTTTTGGATTCTATAGTGGTCACTAGGGACTCTCCTCCTACCATCCTTGGTGTTGCAATTAGCACCCTTACCGAGGTTTGTATCATTTTTTGGATGTAGGAATTCTAGTTTACCTTATCTAGGGCATTGGTTGTGAGGCTTTCTAGTAAGGACACCCTGATTCTACTCATTAGAGCAGTGTATCTTTAGCTTGAAAAGAGTGTATGGATCACCTTGGCCTTCAATTTAATATAGTAGGATTTGGGACATCTACTAGGCTGATGCTGTCATTGGTGTAGACCCTTCTTTTTTCCATCCTTGGCATTCCATAGACATCCCTATTGGGTCTTCTTTCTATCTTCTTTGCTAGCCGTAATGCCTTTTCTACAAATTTTGGGCTAAGGGGGACTACCACACTTCTAGAATTATTGGCCTGCTACCTGACATTCACTGTGTGCCAATGTTCATTTGGACATTGAAGGTCCTTAGGAATTCAGTGCACTTGTTGTTCTATTTCTTATCCCACCTTCTCCAGGTACTTGGTAAAGTTGCATTATTCCACCATCTGGGCCACCGCCCCTTTAGCTATGTCACCACTCCTTCGAGGTTGTGAATGCTACAATACTTAATTGTTTGAAAGCCTGGATTTCCATGGCTAGTCTATATCTTTTGTGCTTCTCCTCTGAAAAGGGAAGCATGTTGGCTTTATCATGTTGTCCTACCATTTAGGTTCATGTCACCACATAACATCCACCATTAGTTCTCTTTAGGGGGTGACTCTTGCGCAAAAAGTAAGTTGACTAGAAATATCAGTGTTTGAAAGTAAAAACTCTCATATCATGAGGAATATAACCCACAAAAACCTGTAAGTTAAGAACTTTCATACGAGTCAACCATACCTTCATTCTTTTCTTTTATAACAAGTCAATAATCATTTTGAGTTTTCATCATTTGGATTTCATCCATTATCCCCCTTCCCCTTGGAAAGATGAAAATCCTTCCTAGGATTGTGGGAATCAAAGTATATGGGTCTTCAGTGTGTGCATGATCTACCTTACTATCTCAAGAACCAGTCGTAAAAGTTGGGGTTATATTCAAGGGTCGCATAACAGTCCAAATCTTGTGGACAAATCCCTACTTGTGTGATGTATGTCAACACGTCAATTAAGAGGTCGCCTGAGTCAAAGTTGACTTGTGAGGTGGAGTTTCTCTTCTATTAGAATTTTATCCAAGCATGGGTGAAGCATGACATTGTCTTGTAAGGGCTAATTATTGGTTTAAGGCCAGCATCCTAAAGGAGGTGCGGGCCACATAGGCTGGGTTGTACTTTGAGGCCTTGATGGCACGTCTTTGTTCCACATTAGTCTTGATTTGATGTCCCTCTTGGGCCCATGTGACAGATGATTTTTAATGTCGAGAAGTGCTTTAAAATAGCCAAAAATTACGAATATCAGGGGAAAAATAGACTTCGTCGAAGGTGGCGGTGGCAACCAATACGATTTTAAGCGGCAAGTCCCTAAAGCGCTACTCCTAATTTTCATGGAAATCAAACGGTGGTGAATGGCCAAGCTGGAGTTTTCCTAAACGCAAAATGACGTCAGGAATCCAACGCAAGTCTTGTATCTCCATTCCGAGGTCGTTTGATCCCCCATTTAATCCCCGCAAGGTTCGGGATTGTGGAGTAGCTACTGGATCTGGAAGCCAGGAAGAGCATGACAGGGCCCATCTTCGTAGATTTCGATGTCACGACACCACCCGTCCAGACGGATCTCGATTCCGATATTGTTTGCCCCCTCAAAACTGAAAAATCCACTTCCACACAATGTGAAACCCAAGCCATGAACCGGTTCTTTTGTGTTTTAAACCTTAAAGCTCTAATTAAGAGCTTAAAAGCTCAAGAATGAAATGCCATTGGGGAGGGGGGCGTCAGTTTTTTGACGTTCCATTTTTCCTTTATCTTTCATCATTTTTTGATCGGGCAAATGGAGAGAAACCCTCATGGCTATGGGATGAAGATTCACACCATGCAAGAAATGATGCACTGAGCAAAGTGATAAAAAACCAGTATTTCTCTCTCCTCCCTCTCTCTCCTGCATAGAGGTAATTCATGTGCAAGAAATCAAGAAGAAGAGGGGCTGAAGGATGCTTGTCTAGCTATGATCAGATTGCTTCAAGATGAAGAGGAGGCTAAGGAAAGAGGCTCAGCACTAAAAAATGGTTGCTGGTTGGGGTCCATGGGCTGCCCGGAATAATTATTAAAAACCCACAACATGCAAGACACACAGTATGCTCCAATTTATGAAGAAATAGGCTTGTTTTTGTTGTTTCATGGTCCAAATGTTGTTCATATGCGATGAATTTTTGTTTGAACCTTGTTTGCATCATGTTTGAGGGCTGTAACAATAGAAATGGAGAACCCGTAATGATTTAGAGCTGTTATTAATTCTTTAAAACTCGTAAAATGTCATTTTTAATGGAAATTAGTGGTTTTTTTTCGATTTTGAGTTGGGAAAAAGGAATGAAAATGGGATAAACCCAGAGAAAATGTTAAGTTTCAGTCAAAATAATAAGACAACACAAATAAATCAGAAAATGCCTATTTTCTATGAATAATAAATAGGAAAAAATTGTGAAAAATGAAGAAAATTAGGGTTTTTGTGCTTTAAAAATATGGAAAAATAAGATTTATGTGCATGAATGTTTAGCAAGGTTAAAGCATGAGGTTAAGCCTCAGTTTGGCCTCATCCTTTGTGTTATAGTACATGTTTATTATTTTTTACATACAAAAATGATACAAAACAACCATTTACACCTATGCACTGCAGCAACATCTAAACGATAAGGGGGGGGTGAAGTTTGTGTGATGATCTAATTGCTGAAAAGATGCAAATTATGATTTCCCTCTTTTTTCATAGCATTTAGGGATCGTTCCGTAATTAAATATAGGTGACTAGTAGCACGGAAGTTCCAGTGCTAGTCCCTAAAGCAGCATAGCACGTAATGCTTAGTTAAAATTCATGAAAGGGCTGTTTTCCGCACCTCACATGGTTGGTTTTTTTAAATCATAAAATGGTTGTGCAAAATTGTCATACACCTCGCATCAAGCATGCCATGTGGCATCTCCTAGAATGCATTGCAATTGATTGATAAACTTTGACCAACGCTGAGAGGACAGAAAACCTAAGTCATTGGTTAGACGGGTGCTTTCGTGGGGGAAAGTTTTGTGAGGCAAATCAAAATCTCCTCGAACACTAAATTATGAAAGAGTGGAGTTTGTGTGAATGTTATATATGTTGGAGCGACGCATCTTGGGGCCAATCCCCGAGATGTAAGAGAGTCGCAGTGCAGCCGTGGCAATCAGACGAGAGGTGCTTCCCTATGTGTGTATTACGAGGCATTATGCCTATATGTTATGGGATCTCCCTCTAAGGAGAAGAGAAGGTGAACGTTGGACTACATATTGAATACAAATGCAAAATCATCATAAGCATTTAGTGCAAAGTGAGTTTTAGATGCTCCTGGCCCACGAGGCCGTGTGGTGGGGTTGTTTGTCGTATGCATGAGGTCTGGCTAGTGCCATAGCCAATATCGGCCCATTTTAGGTCCCATCAGTGGTGCATTTTTCGTAAGCCGCCAACAAGTGGAGGTTCTCGAATCTACGATTTTTAGGGATCAAATAGTTGGTTTATGTCCTTTGACAAGGACCATCAAGCCAAAATACAAAAAGCAGAACATGCTAAGAGGGCTAGATGGCGATTGGATATTGTAAGACACTATTTTCATCAAAGGAGCAACCCATTACGTATAAGTGGCAGTGGTTCTAGTAACCTAGATGTTACGAGTAGCTCTTCGAGTGCAGTCTTGGTACTTCCCTATTTCCAGTTAATCAATCCACAACAAGTGGGGGTCTAGTGTTGCCTACACAAACTTCTATTGTCAATCCGGTTGTAGCCATGGCACAACCTATCGCAATTCCAGCAGGTACACTAGATTTAGCGGCATTAGGAGCACCATTGCCCATTTTCCATGGGTTAGCAGAAGAAGATGGAGAACTTCACATTAAGGAGTTTCAAATGCTTATGTTCAACTATCGAATCCAAGACAAAGGACACCTAATGATGTTCTTCAACATGATATTAAAAGGAAGAGTAGTAGTGTGATATCACAGTCTAGAAGTCGGAACCATAACTAGCAGTGCCCAATTCTTTACGCTTTCCGTAGGGAGTTTGCCCTTGAGAAGGGTGGACAATATTGGTTGCGTGTTTTGAATGTAATATGCCAAGAGGAAAATGAGAATGTCCAGGCATATGCCAAGAAACTAAAGCAAGTTCTTCGCAAACTTAACTCTTATATTCCTATTCCAGCGGCTGCACAGTTGCAATATTTCCTACATGGATTGGATTTTAATATCCAGGTGTAAGTGAGTAGTGTTGCTTTGGCCGATATTGACACTGCCATTACCCAAGCAGAAGGAGTAGAGTTGCACTTGCAAGCGGCTTATGCAGCAAGGATAAATTGGAATGGTAATAATTTGGCCTTGACCAATGGGAGTCAAGGGGACCCCATGTTAAATACGGGTGGCAGAGGGAGTTTTATGTCGAATTTTCCTATGTTACCAGCTCCTCCTAGCATGACTATGCCTATGGCTAGTAAGGCGGCCTCACTAAATAGTGGTGGAAACCAAACAATGAATCCTAATGTTGTCCCGATTGGTCAGCAACTAGTTACTAATCAAGTGGTTAGGCCCATGGGACGAGAGACTGACGATCACAGCTATGAGTCGAGTGCTTCTAATGTCCTTGGTGAAGTTAAGGACATGATGAAGCACTATACCGATATGATGTCTAAACAGTATCGACAAATAGCTGTGGATGTCAATTTTCTTAAGAAGCAACAGAATTTGATAGGGAGTCGATGCCCTGAAGAGGGTGGCCCCTCAAGATTCAGCTGTTGTAAGTGGTATGGGGGCCAACATTTCCCTAGGAATTGCCCAAATGTCAAATGTGATATTTGCGGGAAGTCTGGCCACTTAGATGCTACCTGTTGGAGTAAGATCAGTTCTCTCCAACAAGGGAGTAAACAACCAGGTCCAGTTAACCATCGCGCGCATAAGCGAATAATCTCCAGCAAGACAATGGACCAAGGAAAATACTGCAAAGAGGAAAGGCTGTTGTAGAGAAGTTACCTCATGGTAGTGGAGTTAGCCTTATTGAGGCTGTATGTGTCAATGATACTGAAACTTCTAATCTACAAGCCGTAACAAGAGGTTAAAAGATTAAAGAGGGTGACAAAGAAATTGTAAAATCTGTCGAGGGAAGCCCTAAACAAGATGCTAGGGAAAAGCGAGTCCTGAATCCTGATAAGGAAGGTGGACCATTAAGACCTGTTGGTAGTAAAGCCGATCCGAGGAGGATAAAGGACTGCCAAGAAAGAAAGTAAAGGCTAAAAAAGAGGCACCAAAGCCGATGGAAAGACCAAAGGAGAGAATCGTTTGGTGCGAGAAGAGAACTTTGTCTAATTATCACGACTTTGATCTAGCAAGTTCCCTTTGCGAAGTCAAACCAGATGTGAACCTCCTGTAATTGATTAAACTTTCTCCAGGAGTACGCAAGGAATTCAAGAAAGCCGTGCGTCTGTATAGGGTATATAGTAGAACCTTTGGGCATAGCTAGAGTGGGGGAAGATTGGTTCGATCATGTTGAAAAGCATTGCCCTAGGGTTCCAACATATATGGATGGAATATTAGTGGAGCACATTATCATGGACACTGGATCCTCCGTCAATATCATAAGTTCAGACTTGATGGAGAGGTTAGGTCTAGAGATCCAAAAAGATGGCTCCACACTTCTTAAAATGGCTGATGATAGCCTAAGACAACCGGAAGGTTTCCTTACTAAGGTCCACGTTACAATTGCGAGCATGGAATGCTATCTGGACTTTAGGGTGATAAGGTTTGCAGCACGTCATAGCTATCGAGTTTTACTAGGCAAGCCATGGATTCTATAGACAGATTGTCAAGTCAATATACCCGCTGATCGAGTGATTCTAGGTCAAGGTGTCCATTGTGTAATAGTGGATGCTTACTCTAAGTCTCCTTAGAGTGAGAGAGCTCCACTATCCTCCATTGAACTAGAAATAGTAGATGATCCATTTGGTAGTGAGACATCATTGAGCAATGGATCTAAGGAAGGGTCCACTACAGAGGATATTTATCAGATAACCTTGAATGAGCCGATAGAGCCTCATGATTGAATAAGAGATGCGGACATTATTGAGCTGGATCTTGGTACACAAAATGATTTGTGGCCAATTAAATTAGGGTCCATGCTCAGTTCGAAAGAAAGAGAGGACTATGTGTTCCTAATTCAAGAGCTCTGTGATATCTTTGCTTGAACTTCAGGGTATTTCTCCGAGTCTAGCTGTGCATACTATTCCTGTAAAGGAAGGTACCCACCCTGTACATTAGAAAGTAAGGCGTATGCCTTTTGAATTAAGGAACGAGTTATACAAGGAACTATAGAAGTTGCGAAAAACGGGTTTGATCTTCCCTGTTCAGCATATTGAATGGTGCTCACCAGTTTGATCAGGAAGAAGAAGAATAATCAAATCCGTCTTTGTGTAAACTTTAGAGAGCTGAATAAGCAGACAGTTAAAGATTACTACCCATTCCCATTTATTGACCAAATTTTGGATCAACTAGCGGGTAGGGAAATCTATTCGTTTATGAACTGCTTTGTAGGGTATAACCAAATGGTGATCGCTGAGCAAGATAAGCTAAAAACGATGTTTATTACAGTCTTTGGTATTTTGCGTACCATGTGATGGTATTTGGGTTGTGTAATGCACCTGGTTCACGGCAAAGAAGAGCTGACAAGACCTTTGGTGACATCTCCCCAGAGGAGCTGAAAGTATTCATTGATGATCTAGGGGGTAGCCACCATAAGGGATAGTCAGTTGATCATTTTGCGGAAGTATTTTGAGCGTTGCAAACAATTTTGCATAGATCTTAACCCACGAAAGTGCGTCTTCAGAGTCTCTTATGGGCTCTTGTTAGGCCATGTGGTTAGTTCCATAGGGATTGCAACTGATCCTGAAAAGATCAAGGTCATAGTCGCCATGAGTCCGCCACGTACTCCAAAGGAAGTGCATAGATTTCTGTCATCAGTAGGGTATTATCGGAGGTTTATCAATACCTTGGCAGAAAGAATATTGCCACTGCCCAACCTATTGTCCTTTAATTGTCAGTTTTCATGGAGTGTTGCTTGCAAAGTATCTTTTGACAATGTGAAGCAGGAGCTTGCCAAAGCACCTATTTTAAAAACACCAAAAAGAGGCGAAATGTTCTATATATTTCTAGTAGCAACCATGTATAGTATCAACTGCTATTTGGCCCAAATTTGGAAGGAAAAGTGGTACCATCCAATAGCTTTTTCCAGTCGAAAGTTGGGCATATCGGAAATTAACTACACCTATATGGAGAAGTTGTGCCTTGCAATGGTATTTGCGACCAAAAAGTTCAGGCACTACATTCTTTATGAGAGGGTGGTCTTTTATACGAAGGCGGAAGGGCTTCGATTGTTGTTGAATAAGTTACAGCCACCTGACCATTTAGGAAAGTGGTTAATCACTTTGCAGGAATTTGATTATGAGATTAAGAGCAAGCCGCCGAAGCTTCAGGGCATTGTAGAGTGTCTCGTGGATTTTGAAGAGCCAAAAGAGGTCTTGGCTGAAGGAAGTGACATGGAAACTTTGTTCAAGATTGATACGACATCTATTCCCTCTTGGTATGCTGCTATAATACACTATCTTTCTACGGGGGAGACTGGAGCAACTTTATCAAAATCGGAGAAAAGGAAAATTAAACAGCAAGCATTGAAATTTTCCTTGATTGCAGGCATATTATATCGGCAGGGTGTTGATGATATCTATCACTGATGTGTGATGCCTGACGAGGTTCCCTTTATTTTGGAATTGTGCCATGACTCTGCTTGTGGAGGGCACTTTGCTAGGCAGTTAATGGCACAGAAGACTTTACGAGCTGGATATTGGTGGCCATCCATTTTCCAAGATTCCTTTGAGTACGTTAAGAGATGTGATACCTATCAAAGGCATAACAGCAGAGAGAATAGGAAATGTTCACTTACGCCTATCATGGCTATCCTTCCACTTGAGAAGTGGGGCATTGACTCAGAAGAGGTATATTATAGTAGCAACTGATTACTTTACAAAATGGTTAGAAGCACGGGCAAAGAGGTAGGACAATGCAAAAGAGGCAGTTAGTTTCCTACTTGTGCAAATCATCTGCCGTTTTGGTCCACTAAAAGAAATAGTATCAGATCGTGGAACTCATTTTTTAAATAAAGTGATTAGAAGCCTAACTGAAGCATGGAAAATTACGCATAACAAGATGACCCCTTATAATCCACAAGCAAATGGACAAGTTAAAGTACCAAAAAGCACCTTGTGAGTATCCTATCCAAGATAGTCTCCGAAAAGAAGTGGGACTGGGATACAAAATTATATGTGGTGGTTTGGGCGTATAATACAGCATTTAAATGACCCACCGGCCACACCCCATTCAAATTAGTTTACGGAGAGGAGTGTGTATTTCCCTTAGAAATTGAGTTGCTGACCATTAGATTCACAATCAATCATTCTCTGAGTGTGATGAAGATGCCCTATTTGAGCAGTTTACGACTATAGCCCACTTGGACAAGCTCAAATTGCAGAGTTTGTTGCACCAGGAGGTAGCTAAACGTTAGATGAAACGGTTGCATGATCTGAAAGCAAAGAAATATACTTTTAAAAAGGGACAGTTAGTTTTATATTACGATGCGTGTAGGGAGCTATTTCCAAGAAAGTTAGAACCTCGATGGGATGGCCCTTACAAGATAGTTCGGATAGAACACAATATTAGTGAGTTTGGGAATCTCCTAATTTCCATTTTTTGAATACTAAAAAGGTGGCACCCGAATAACATGATTATAAGTTTTTCAAAACCATATGATATAACCTATCATTGGAAAGTGCTTGAAAAATGGAATCTATTGAGCTATAGGGTGCTCGATTTGGAGTTATAGTGTTCAAGTTATGACAAATCCAAAGATTTGACCACGTGTCCCAAACTTATAGGAAATTTCCGTATTCCCCAATATGGAGTTATAGGTAAAAATAAGTCCACAGTTCTATTAGCTGATCTACACAAGGGGTGGAATTTAATAATAAGGTTAATCTTGATAAGATTAAACCTTATTATTTCTAAGTATGCTAACGCGAAAAAATGCATTGCAGGTCCATGCTGGGGTTGATTTGAGACATGCAGGAGAGCTTAAATTGGTGGATGGGGCAGTTAATTTCTTATTTGGAGCACCCATATCTCGAGCAAAGATATCATCAGGGGAGGCTTATCTGGTGGAGCAAGGGATATAAAGTGATTGAGCAAGAAGACGGTACCTTTGTGTGGGAAATTAAAGTTTTCTGCCATCACTATTTACAAATCTTGACAAGCATCGCTGTTGAGTTTAATGAAGAAGGTGCGATGGAGCCGTCAGTCCATCCTCGAAATATGCTGAACTTTGACTATCATAATTACGAAAAGGGGAGTTCTTGATGGCTGGCTGTGTAAACCCATTATGGACATATACATTATATTTTGATGGAGCATTCAGGGGCCCTAATAGAAAAGGAAGTGTTGTAGTAGTTATCAGAGATCCCTGACATAGAGTTACAATGAAATTAGCTGCTTATCTCAAGGTAGGATTTACTAACAACATGGCCGAGTATATATTGCCAAGGAAGGTGGTATTAGGTGGTTGTTAATAAAAGGGGATTCCCAGCTGATCTTAAATCAACTCAATGGGACATACACAATCTGGAATCCTCTCCTTCGTATGTATCATCGAACTGCTATAACCCTACTTGATGAATTTGAGAGCATATCTCTTCAGCTCATTCCACGTTATTGGAATCAATTTGCAGATTCCTTAGCTAATTTTTCTTATGAAGAGGATCTCTTTTTCAACAGTGGTCCTAGTCCGGATATTGCTATTGATAACGAGACATGACCTGGTCGCTTGTGGGGAATGTTATCAGACCACACATTATATGGCAGGCGATGGTTGATATGGGTGATGCAAAGAGTAGCTGAGACCCATCTACCATTGTTATCTTGGACCCATAGGTTGATCAGATGACATGTTATACGTAGACCTCTTGCTATATATGTAGGAGGTATGGGCCACAATTTGATGCATTTAGTTTAGGGCTGAGAGCCCTATTTTTCCCCCTGGAATGGAGTGTATTCGCGTATATTTTCCTTCTTCAAAGGAGGGATCTCTATGAGCCGTTTTGTTTGTTTCCGTTAGGCCAAGAGGGCCAGTTGCTTTAAGTAGTTAATGCCTAATTTCTTTAGGCCAAGAGGGCCCTTTGTTTTCAAGTTTTAATAATCTATGTGTTTAGGCCAAGAGGGCTAGTTAGTTTACAGTAAAATGTGCTATTTCTTTAGGCCAAGAGGGTCCTATCTCTATTTGGTGCAGGTACATTTAATGCTTTGTTGTTTTAGTGATTGTGCCATACAGGTTGACAAAGTCGCTGGAGGGAGCCTTTGTTGCGAAGAAGCTTCTTGTGGCCATTCTAGGTGGTTTCATCCCCTTTTCAAGTTTTTTCCTTAAGCAATTAATGATATATGTGCGGGTGAGGGTTTTCTTTGTTTACTGGGGATCGGCACTTGAGGCATGAAGTCCCAGGTTTAGGTTAGGTATGTTTGAGGGAGGTCTGAGTAGTCATTGCCTCCTGCAAGGCATTGTCAGGCATTGAAAGACTTGTTTTAGATGGGAGTTCTAGTGGCCCTGTTCTGCTGACTTGCTAGGCGGCCGTTCTAGGAGGTCCTGTTACTTGTGAGGCAGTTAGAGAAGCCTACTAAACTAATGATGGAAAGAGACAAAACCCTAAAGATCTGAAAGACAATATATGAATATACAAAGGTGTGTAAAAAGGGGTTTTAACCCCTATAAAAATAGAAAAGGAAAGAAAGAAAAATCCTTAAGCTATTGTTTATCGCCTTGCGAAGGCGTGGTAGGTTCCTGGGGATGAGACAAGATCCGGAGTCGATACCTTGCCCTTCCTTGGGGTGACATCTTTCCATAAAATAAAGAAAATAAAAGAAGGTTGGAGCGAAAATAAAAGTGAGCATTGGAAAAGGAATAAGTGTCGCCTTGCGAGGGCTTGGTAGGTTCTTGGGTACCGAGACAGGACCTAAGGCCGATGCCTTGTTCTCCTTGGGTCACTACGCTCAGCTCCCTCCTTTTTACATGCTCGAGTATGGACAATCACGCGCTAAAAGGGAAAAACTGTGCTAAAAGAAAATATTTATTGATCAGGCTATAGGAGTCCTCACCTACTAGGAGCTCCTGGTTGAGTTGTCCTAGGTCAGGAAGGTAGTTCAAACCACCACTTAGGATGACCTCTTTGATCGTTCTTTTTAGCTTGGTTGTGTTGCAGCAGTCAGTTAGTGACTAGCTTCGGGCCTTCTATCAAATTATGCTAGTCCTACTCCTCATGGATTTCATGCCTTGGTTTTGTCAGGGGGTAGGGTATGAGCTGTGATGTGTTGTGTTGTGTATTTTTTGTATCAGCTTGATGCTCCTTTTTTTTGTTTATGTGCAGATCTATTCGTGGGATTCGATGGACTGAGTCGCCCTATCCTGTGGGGTCGCCAATGACAGATGATTTTTTATGCTAAGAAGTGCTTAAAAATAGCCAAAAATTACGAATATCACGAGAAAAATAGACTTCATCAAAGGCGACGATGGCAATTAGTACGATTTTAAGCGGCAAGTCCCTAAAGCGCTATTGCTAATTTTCATGGAAATCAAATGGTGGCGGATGGCCAAGCCGGAGTTTTTCTAGGTGCAAAATGACATCAGGAATCCTACGCAAGTCTCAGATCTCCATTCCGAGATCGTTTGATTCCCCATTTCATCCCCGCAAGGTTCGGGATTGTGAAGAGAGTTACAGGCCTAGCTTTGTAGATTTCAATGTCACGGAACCACCCGTCTAGATGGATCTCGATTTCGATGTTGTTTGCCCCTCAAAACTGAAAAATCCACTTCCGTGCAGTGTGAAAACCAAGTCATGAACCGGTTCTTTTGTTTTTTAAACCTTAAAGCTCTAATTAAGAGCTTAAAAGCTCAAGAATGAAATGCCTTTAGGGGGGGGAGGGCGCGCCAATTTTTTGGCGTCCCATTTTTCCTTTATCTTTCATCATTTTCTGATCGGGCAAATGGAGAGAAACCCTCATGGCTATGGGATGAAGACTCTTTGTGCCTCCGATCGCTCCACACCACGCGAGGAATGATACACTAAGCAAAGAGATAAAAAACCAGTCTTTCTCTCTCCTCCTTCTCTCTCTTGCATAGAGGCAATTCATGTGCAAGAAATCAAGAAGAAGAGGGGCTGAAGAATGCTTGTTTGGCTATGATCAAATTGCTTCAAGATGAAGAGGAGGCTAAGGAAAGAGGCTCAACGCTAAAGAATGGTTGTTCATCGGTCTATGGGCTGCCCGAAATAATTATTAAAAACCCACAACACGTAAGATACGCAGTATGCTCCAATTTTATGAAGAAATAGGCTTGTTTTTGTTATTTCATGGTCCAAATGTTGTTCATATGTGATGAATTTTTGTTTAAACCTTGTTTGCATCATGTTTCAGGGTTGTAACTATGGTAATGGAGAACTCGTAATGATTTAGAGCCGTTATTATTTCTTTAAAACTCGTAAAATATCATTTTTAATGGAAATTAGTGGTTTTTTTCGATTTTGAGTTGAAGAAAAGGAATGAAAATGGGATAAACCCAGAGCAAATGTTAAGTTTCAGTCAAAATAATAAGCCAACACAAATAAATCAGAAAATACCTATTTTTTATGAATAATAAATAAGAAAAAATAGTGAAAAATAAAGAATATTAGGGTTTTTAAGCTTAAAAAATATGGAAAAATAAGATTTATGTGCGTGAATGTTTGAAGAGGTTAAAGCGTGAGGTTAAGCCTCAGTTTGGCCTCATCCTTTGTGTTATAGTATGTATTTATTATTTTTTAATACAAAAATGATACAAAACAACCATTTACACCTATGCACCGCAGCAACACCTAAACGGTAAGGGGGGGTGAAGTTTGTGCGATGATCTAATTGCTAAAAAGATACAAATTATGATTTTCCTCTTTGTGCATAGCATTTAGGGATCATCCCATAATTAAATATAGGCGACTAGTAGCAGGAAAGCTCCAATGCTAGTCCCTAAAGCAACGCAGCACGTAACGCTTAGTTAAAATTCATGAAAGGGTTGTTTTCCCCATCTCACATGGCTGGTTTTTTTAAATCATAAAATGGTTGTGCACAATCTTCATACACCTTGCATATCAAGCATGCCACATGGTATCTCCTTTCAGTTGCAGTGGAGCTGCGGCAATCAGCCGAGAGGTGCTTCCCTATGTGTGTATTACGAGGCATTATGCCTATATGTTATGGGATCTCCCTCTGAGGAGAAGGGAAGGTGAACGTTGGACTACATATTGGATACAAACGCAAAATCGTCATAAGCATTTAGTGCAAAGTGAGTTTTAGACACCCTTGGCCTGTGAGGCCATGTGGTGGGGTTGTTTGTTGTATGCATGAGGTCCGGCTAGTGCCATAGCCAATGCCGGCCCATTTTAGGTCCCATCACCATGAAAGGAAAAAATTATACCACTTATGCATGAAATTGGACTCACGTTCAACAAGTCATTTGAGTTCAGAGAGTTCTTGAAGTGGCATGGGATTTTTGCTTTTATGATAAGATGTGATTAAACACTGGCTTTTGGCCTTTTTTGGTGAGATTTCATCACCAATCATCTCCTTTGCAATAGCAAAAGTTTTAATGAAGATGAATTCATATTCTTCCCAAGAACATGGTAAGGAATGTACCTTAGTTGCTATGGATTCATCAAGCAGACCTAGGGCTAAATGTTCATAACTTCTAGTGAACAATATGAAAGTTGAATCTGATTGTCTTATGTGTGGAAAATCAGAGTTGCAGCAAGAAGAATGTGCACAAGAGGGAGATGAGAGCTCAAAGTACAAGAACAAAATCTTGCTTACTAAGTTGCTTAAAGTACAACTTGGGTACACTCTTTCTCACACTTGATAGTGACCCATAGGCCATTTATATAGCCTTTGTCAAGTATAATGTCCCCCCCCTGGTGCTTCCCCTATGTCTCCCCCCCATGAGAATCCCCCTTTAGATTTTTTAAATTTTTTTGGAATTTTTTTATCTCTCCCTCTCTCTCCCCCTACCGTGTGCATGGCAAGGAGAGAGAGGGAGAGAGAGAGGGAGTGAAGTAAATGATAAGCGGGGGACATGCAACCCCCCAGATTGCGGGTGGCGCCGCCTTATCACCTCCCCCCCTCCACCATATAAGGCGGCCCCCTTGCTACAGCAAAAAGGGCTCCCTCCTTCGACTGCTGCAACACGGCCCCGGCGGACTGCAGCAAGCCTTTCCCCCCCCCCTCGTCCTATGTACGACACTCCCCCCCTCGTGAGACACATCAGCCCCTCGACGATACGGTGTGTCCCCTCTAGCTCGTCCGACAGCTGCACCCCCCCTCGTGCTTCTGTCAGGGATTCTCCCCCCCTCCCGCGTGTGATCACCGTGCAGAGGAAGAAGGAGAGAAGAGAGAAGGAGAGGAGGAAGAGAAGAAGAAGAAGAAAGAGAAGAAGAGGGAAGAGAGAGAAGAGGGAGAGAAGAGAGAGAAGGAGAAGGAAAGAAGAATAAGAAGAAGAAGGAGAAGAAGAGAGAGAAAGAGAAGAAAAGAAGAAGAAGAAGAAGAAGAAGAAGAAGAAGAAGAAGAAGAAGAAGGAGAAGAAGAGAGAGAAGGAGAAGAAAAGAAGAAGAAGAAGAAGAAGAAGAAGAAGAAGACGAAGAAAAAGAAGAAGAAGAAGAAGGGAGAGAAGGAAGGAGAAGAAGAGGGAAGAGAGAGAAGAGGGAGAGAAGACAGAGAAGGAGAAGAAAAGAAGAAGAAGAAGAAGAAGAAGAAGAAGAAGAAGAAGAAGAAGAGGGAAGAGAGAGAAGAGGGAGAGAAGAGAGAGAAGGAGAAGAAGAGGGAGAGAGAGGAGAAGAAGAAAAAGAAGAGGAAGAAGAAGAAGGTGAGAAAGAAGGGAACTCGAAGAGAAATCAGAAGGCCAAACACAAAGACTCATTTGCGGCCATCAAGAAATCCCCTCAAAAATGGTATCCTCTAACCCTCCCGCTATTCTTATTGCTTATTGTTCATGGTTTTTCTTCCATACTTAAAGTGCATGATTATGAAAGGTCAAGTGCATGAGTTGCATGAAATATTGACTAGCCTAGTACATGAAATATTGTTGCACGAAATATTGCAAATACGGGATGATTGCAAGGAAGTCAAGTGGACAAATAGAATGGATTCTGCATGGATTGACACACATGAAATGATAAGGTTTTCATAAATTTTTACATAAAATGATAGACCTTCGCATAGAGTGATGTCTCTTCTTGCAACAAAGGAATAAACGTTGATGGGAACTGTTGCAATTCGTAACAAGAAGCTTAGAGAAACTGCCATGCATCATTGAAAACCATACCTAGAGAGCCAAGTCATGAAATAAATCTACCTCCTAGCTAGCATATGTTAAAGGTTGCTAAGTATGGAATACCAAGGTACTCGATCTAACTGGGCCTCACCTTGTGAGGTGCATAGATAAATAAACTTGCCAAGACCCTAGACCATGACAGGAGGCACTACTTCCAATCCAAAACAAGGACAATTGAATTATCGTATGGGTAGCTACAATGTATTCTGGGAAAAATAAAAACTTGTCTTGCATTGACAAGTTGAGCGGAGACAAAGCCTCTAAGAAATCTAACCCGAATACCTACCAAGGGAGGAAAGTTCCCAAGGGGGAGAGTAATCAAGAGTGTTCACTCATCATAGACTCTTATGGTGTGTCTCAAGGAGGAGTAAGTGGTATTCTCAAAAGGAATACAATGACTGTTGGTTCCAATACTTGGATGATAGCCTTTGGATGCTTGAAATAAAGTCTAGATGTAGGTAAAGAGAATAAACTGTATCTTGGGAAGAGTACAGTGGTTGTTACCTCAATTGCTTGGTTTTTGCCTTTGGGATGCCTGGTTTATTTTGGAAGCCATGTTATAAGTTTATGTGAGGGAGTAAGTTATGGAAAAAGGATGGATTAAGCAAGTTATTGCTGATATGGAAAATGACATTTTTTCTAAGTAAATGATGTTAGGCTGGTTGTTTCAGCTTTGGTTGATTCTGTTGTGATTGATGATTTCATGGCCGGGTCTGTGATGACTGATTGCCATGGGAAAAAAAGGATGTTTTCCTAGTTAAAGGATGTTAGGCTGGTTGCTTCAGCTGTGGATGATTTCCTAAAGGGATTAAGGAAGGATGGCACAAGATCCCCCTCGCGAACTGCCAAACCCTAACCAAGGGGGTTTTGAATCCGTGCGGGAATGTGGACCGAACCCATCGTGAGAGGTATCTTTATGGAAATTACTTGGCATAGGAGGACGCTTGGGTGCCAATGGGGGCTCTGGCCGTTAATCCCAATGCCTCCCTGCCCTACACAAGCGTTCTATGCGACTCGAGATGGGATCTTGAGGCCTTGATACTAGTTACAAGGTGGAATCTTGGTAGGATAAACCTTTGGGTTTTTATTGCCGAAAGATAAAAGGATTTTTTTGCGGAGGCAGAAAGGGACACTTAATTCTCCTGTATGGGTGGGAGACAAACATTAACATGAAGATAAGTTAAGGAAGTGTTTGATCTTGTTTTATCTTGTCTTTGTGTCAGTGCCCTAAATTACGTAAAGGAATCTGTGATTAACGGGTTAATTAAGAAAGCTACTTTTATGTGTCAAACATAATATGGTAGGTAATTATATAACTAAAACAACCCCCGAGGGAAGCATGGTGGATGTGACCAATGGGTCTATCCTACGGAAGGGTGGTCTCGGTTAGCCGAGAGCTTTTCTCAATGGAATTTATTTGATGCAGATGTTAGTTAGACAAGGACCTTAGAACTTGTAAGTTAAAACCCTGATTCATACCATTTTAGGGGACTAGAATGGGACTATGCCCTACGGGCAGAGAGGTCGAGTGATGCATCCCTCTCGTTTCCCATTCTCTTTGAACCAAGTGTGATATGAGTCTGCTTGGGTCTAGTTGTATCTATGCAAAATGGAGTAGCTGTTGACCGATGCTAGAAGGTTGTTAGGAAGACTCGACTACTAGGAACCCAAAATTCAGGTCAATCCTAGTGAGAACGGCCGGATAAGTTTCGTTGCAAGGCAGACTCGAGAGACCCTAGTTAGCAAGCCCCGTGTCATTCCTTGGGAGTGCCGGGTGGCGTCTTCTAGATTGATCTCTCGATGGGCTGCTAAGACGTGTCCCATAATTTGAGGGGCGGGCACGTTACACCAAGCTAGGGTTAGGGTTTACCCTGCCCCTTAAGGCCATTTACATCCATCTCCCCTCATAGACCATTGCTTAGGGTGAATTTCCATGTCTATAGTGTAACACCCCCCCTCATTGCCTCCGTGTGGCATTGCATCACAAGACATGTTAAAGTCCCCCCCCTCCCTCAATCAAATGGGATGCTTGTTTGATATACTCACTGCCCCACCCTCATAAGGTGCCACCAATGATCCATGGTGCTCAAAGTTGTAAGGCCCCCATTATGAGGAGAAGCCAAATGTGAGCCCAGATATTGGTTGAGTCCTAACTTGTATATCAGATGAGGTCTATGTGATCGGATAGTAAAAAGGTGACCATTGTGGATCTAATCTTTGGGTTGGACTAAGTATTTAAGCTGGTAACAACTCGAGGCACATTGCATTGAGTTGTGGGGTAAGGGAGTTAAAAGGGGCCCCTATTTTGGGGTCTGAGGGCCGCGGAAGCAACCCCTGGCTCAAGGGTCCCAGGGGGGCCAGTGGTCCCCCCTGGCCCAACGGTAAAGGGAATATTCTCGAGAATATTCGATGGCGGACTAGTGGAGACTCATATGGTAGGTCGGTCAGGCAAACCTAACCGCCTTCGCGAGCTATAAAAGCTAAACCCCTTTAGAGTCATTGATCATCTATCTTTCACCCAGTCAGAGTTTTTCCAGCTAGCCTTAAGCTCTTCACCTATCTTCTGTCTAGATCGACATCTAAGCTTCATAGTGGAAGTGCACGGGTGGATAGAGCCATCTTTGTATCAGTTGTTTGGAGATAAAGAAAATTTTTAATTCTCCTCTTATCTATTGTGTACTCTCTATCTCTATCTCTTTCTCAGATTCTGTTCGCTGCATCGTGTAATTTTTTACATGGTATCAGAGCCTAGAGGGCTCTAAGGATCGAAGAGTGTACAAGAGGAAAAGGCTTCAACAACAAAGAGAAACATTGTCATCTTTTGAAAGCGATTCTGACGCATCTGGAAGTAGTGCAAGAGGTAGTGCTACTGTACTAGCTATTCAAACACTGAGGATTCGTCCACCAACCTTCAACAAAGGCAAGTTAGATGGTACAAACTATACTTGTGGAAGTTCAAAATTACAACTATCCTTGATTCTTATGAGCTTTTGGACATTGTGCTAGGGACTGGCGTAGAAACATAGCCTACCCCCGACCCATCAAATCCTAGTGTGATGATTCCTCCAAATGTGGATCTTCTACGAGCTTGGAAACGAAGGAATGCATATGCATTGTGTGCCTTAGTTACAAGCTGTTCTGATAGTGTTTTGACTTTGATTTAGCATACCACCAAAGCATCAGAGGCTTGGAATGTATTGAGGAGTCAGTATGAAATACGAAACCAAACAAGGATTCAAAACTTGGAGAATCAATTAGCATCATAGAAGTTTATTGAAGGAGAGATAACTGAAGCATTCATCACTCGAATTAAGAATCTGCGCGACCAGATGGCTGGCATTGGGATACAAAAGACTAGCGAGGAGCTAGCTCGGAGGTGTCTTCGGATTTTTCCACAAAAGTTTGATGGACTAGTAACTGCCCTTAATACTCAATTGAGACATCAAGCTTTGAGTTTTGAGGAGTTTTGTGCATTATTGTTGGAGGAGGAGTTGAGGCTGAAAGCTCAAGAAGGAAGCAACAATGGAGATGCTGCATTCTCTGCCAATGCAAAAGGGAAAGGTGGTTCCTCCACCAAAAATGATGGTGACAAAAAGAATAAGGGCAGTAAGAAGAAGTTTCAAGGAGAGTGCTTCTACTTCAAGAAGAAAGGACATGCAATCGCAGATTGTCGTGTCAAGAAGGCACATGAAAAGAATGGTACCCTTAAAAGTAAAGGGAAAGAGACAGCCAATATGACTAAAGCAGAGTTGGAGTGATTCATGGTGACCATTGAGGAGGTGTGCTCCTTGGTGCAAGAAGAATATACTAGTGACTCATGGGTGTTGGATAGTGGGGCCTCCCGTCACATGACCAACAAGAAAGGTCTATATAGCCCTATGCAGCCTCTACAAGAATCCATCACTGTGACAGTTGGAAATGATGCAAAATGCCTTGATGCAAGCACATGTACTATTTCATTTGTTGTTGCAAATGGAGATTTCAAAAAGCTTTTAAATATGTTCTATGTTCTCAAAATTAGGAGAAATATGTTATCAGTTTGCTACCACAACTGATCTTGGTCATGAAGTGAGGTTCAAGAAGACATGTGCAGAAATTCTTGACACTAATGGCAAAGTTGTTGGCAAAGGAGAAAGAAGGAACAACCTATATGAGCTAAGTGCTCTTACAACCACCGTTGGAGTGGGCACAAGTAAGGTTTGGCATGAAAGGTTTGGACACATTGGATTTGCAATGTTGAAGGAGATGCACAAGCAAGGTATGGTTGCTCACCTACCTGCAATGAGTGAATTGAAGGAACCATGTAAAGCTTGTATGATTGGCAAGAAACAGAGAAAGGCATTTCCATAGGAAAGCATAATAGAGCACAGGCTTCTCTAGATTTGGTTCATGCTAACTTGTGTGGAAAGATGCCTACAAGGGCCGTGGGGGGATCTTCTTATTTTATGTTGATTGTCGATGACTACAGTAGGAAGATGTGGGTGTACTTCCTTTGTGATAAGGCTCAAGCTTTTGGTAAGTTTAAAGAATGGCTAAAACTTGTTGAGAATGAAACAACTAAAAGTGTGAAGAAAATTAGAACAGATGGTGGTGGTGAGTTCAACTCAAAGGATTTTGAAGACTTTTACAAGAGCAAAGGGATCAAGCATCAATTGACAATGCCTCACACACCTCAGCAGAACGGTGTTGTGGAACGTAGGAATCGCACCATTGTGGAGATGGCAAGATGTATGCTAAAGGGCAAGAGATTGCCTATTTTGGGTTGAAGCTATTAATACTATAGTCTACATTTTAAATTAAAGCTACACAAGGGCTCTCAAGGGAAAAACACCTCATGAGGCTTACACTAGTAAGAAACCATTTGTCTCACACTTTAGAATTTTTGGATATGAATGTTATGCATGTATTCCAGATGAAAAGAGAAACAAGTTACAACCAAAAAGCAGAAACTGTATCTTCTTGGGTTATAGTGATGAGCAGAAGGCTTGCAAATTATATGACCAAGAGGCAAAGAAGATCATCACGAGAGCTGTGATGTGGTGTTCAAGGAGCAACTACATACAGTGGAGGAGAAGAAGGCAAGTTATTCTACTTTATCATCTAGTGAAGAAGTAGTCCACTATGAACCTGTCTCGAGAGCTGTCCCTATCCTTAAGGAGGAGGAAGAATCATCTTCAGATAATGAGGAAAAAGTTCACCAACCTGACAGCATCCCACCGGAAAATCTGTTGCTGCATTGGGTGAAGCAGCTCTATGACCGCAATAATCCTATGCCCACATCTGTTGGAGGAGAAGGCAAATGGACCAAGGAGGTCTTAGCAGAGAATAGAGGAGCAAAGGAGGGCTTTTGCTCACATAGTCAATATGGCCTTGATGACTGAGATTATGAGAGAATTAAAGGAGCCAACTAACTTAGAAGAAGCACTTGCAGATCCAGCATGGAAGGCAGCTATGCAAGCCGAGTATGACAACATAATGAAGTGTGACACTTGGGAGCTAGTGGATCGGCCAACAAAGCAGAAGGTTATTGGCACCAAGTGGATCTGGAAGGTAAAGTACAAGGTTGATGGTATCTTAGAAAAGTACAAAGCTAGACTAGTTGCACAGGGATTTTCATAGGTTGAAGGGTTTGATTTTCAAGAGTCATTTTCCCCAACTGCCAGAATGACCACTATTCGCACAATAGTTGCAGTGGTCACCCACAAGCAGTGGCCAGTTTACCAAATGGATGTTAAGTCAACGTTCTTAAATGGTGACCTCAAGGAGGAGGTGTATGTGGCTCAGCCACCAGGGTTTGAGGCCCCCCATTCTGAGAAGAAAGTGTGTAAGCTAAAGAAGGCATTCTTTGGGCTAAAACAAGCCCCTGGAGCATGGTACCAACAGATAGATAATCTCTTTTTAAGCTTAAAATTCAAAAGATGTGCCTTAGATGCAAACTTGTATGTTTATACGGATGGTGAAAAGCTTGTAGTGATTGTCCTATATGTGGATGACCTTCTTATTACATGTGACTATGAAGATATGATCAACCAAACTCGAAAGGCTTTGAGTTTTGAGTTTGAAATGACAGACTTGGGCTTGTTGCACTATTGTTTGGGAATTGAATTCTGGCAATAGCCAAGAAAGATCTTCATCTCTCAGAAGAAGTATGCATGGGAGATCTTGAAGGCATTTGGCATGACCGAGTGCAAGGAAATAGCTACACCTATGGAGGTGAACACAAAGTTATCCATTGAGGATACATGAGCACTAGTAGACTTTGGGAGGTACAAGAGGATGGCCGGCTATTTGATCTACTGCTGTAACACCAGACCAGATATCAGTTTTGTTGTTGGTGTTTTGAGTAGGTTCTCAGACAAACCTCATGAGAGTCATTGGAAGGCTAGGATGCAGTGCTCAAATACTTGAAGGAAACTCTTGACTATGGTATCACATATAGTTCTAGAACTTCTCTTGTGGGGAATTGTGACTCAAATTGGGCAGGGGAAAGTGATTCCAGAAAATCAATTTCTGGTTATTTTTTCTCATTGAGTTCAGGAATTTTATGTTGGATTAGTAAGAAGCAACCAACAATGGCATTGTCTTCTATCGAAGCAGAGTACAAGGCAACTTGTTTTGCTACATGTGAAGCAATATGGTTGAGAAGGATCCTATGGCATATGGGAGTGCAAGATGAAGAACCAACTCTGATGAGATGTGACAATCAGAGTTGCATTGCCATTGCCAAAAATCCAGTGTTTCATGCATGCACCAAACATACAAAGATCCAGTATCACTATGTGTGTGATTCGATGGAGGATGGGATAGTGGAACTAGTCTACTATCCACCCAATAGAGGAGAATGGAGCGGATATCTTCACCAAAGCACTTACAAAGGATTTGCTTCAAGTTCATCTTTAGAGACTTAGCATTGGGCCGAGGAGATAGTTCACCTACGGGTGGACATTGAGGGGGGGTGTTAGATATGCTCAATGCCCCACCCTCATAAGGTGCATCCAATGATCCACGGTGCTCAAACTTGTAAGGATTCCATTATGAGGAGAAGCCAAATGTGAGCCTAGATATTAGTTGAGTCCTGACTTGTATATCACATGAGGTTGATGTGACCAAATGGCAAAAAGGTGATCATTGTGGGTCTAATCTTTAGGTTGGACTAAGTAGTTAAGCTCGTAGCAACTCAAGGAACATTGCATCGAGTTGTTGGGTAATGGAGTTAAAAGGGGCCCCTATTTTGGGGTGCAAGGGTTGCGGAAGAAGCCCCTGGTTGGGGGGTCTCAGGGGGGCCAGTGGCCCCCTAGCCCGACGGTAAAGGAAATATTCCCTGGAATATTCCATGGCTGACTAGTGGAGGATCATATGGTAGGTCGGTTAGGCTGATCTAACCACCTTCGCGGGCTATAAGAGCTATACCCCTTTAGAGTCATTGATAATCTATCTTTCACCCAGTTAGAGTTGTTCCAGCTAGCCTTAAGCTCTTCACCTATATTCTATCTAGATTGCCATCTAAGCTTCACAGTGGAAGTGCACGGGTGGACAAAGCCATTTTTGTATCAGTTGTTTGGAGCTAAATAAATTTTCTAATTCTCCTATTATCTGTTGTGTACTCTCTATCTCTATCTCTTTCTCAGATTCTGTTCGCTGCGCCATGTAATTTTTTTCACAAGAACAGAGGAACTATTTCCTAAGGGAAGGCTTGAAGATACAAGAAGTGGATGCCCTAGGATTCATCGAAGGAGCACCATAGGAACATAGGGAGGAGGAAGAGGCAGATCACTTTGAGATGGGACAACAAGAGGAGGAGCTAGTCCCACAACCTCCTTCCCCACGACTTGATGTGTAGCAGGAGGTGGACACCTCTGTTGAAAGGAAATCAAGCTTAAAAAAGAAGAGAAAGTAGATGCTAGAGCAAGCATGAAGAAGACTGAATTCTCAACTGGTAGCAGTGGTTCCAGCAACGCCCATCCCAAAGGAAAGACTACTTTTGGTAAATTATAATAATGAACTCATATTATTGGAGTAGAGAGAGAATAAATGTGAACCGTTTGACTTTGATTTTTGATTCGTCACTGCATTGAGTAGAATATTATCAACCAAGGAGGTGGAAGAGGTGATTAATGTCAGAAGGAGGTTAGGAGATAGGTGGACCTCTGAGAGAGAAGAATCCTATCCAATGGGGAACAAAGGCTCTAGACTACTGGGAGAATAAAGTGTATGAAGTGCCTAAAACAATGAAGGGCTATGAGTGGCAATTGAAGTGGAGGAGGCAAATTTGGGAAGGTAACACAGATGCCTGGATGTCACTTTGTAATACCCTACCCTTCAAAAGAAATAACCCTACTTTCATGCCATATCCAAGAATGGATTACAATCTAGACATTCATGGTCAATATGACTTCCCAAAGATATACAATGTCAACACAACCAAGCCCAAGGAAGCCCTCACTTTCATGCTGCAAGACCTATATGACTCAATAGATCACTTTCTTAATGAGTTCATATCATACCCAGACCCAGCCTTCTTAACTACATATAATTATCTTAGATTGCTTAGAATACTATTGATGCAAGATCCTACACCGCAAGAGTACTGTGGCCACTCTTTTTTTATCCAAATGGCATAGGTAGTTGCGCTATGACTAGGTTAATGATGCGAGCTACCCTCCTTCCCTCTTTTTGCTTAGCTCTCTTGGAAGATATGAATGATAGCCATTTCACTTGATGTAATCATCCATTTCTTTCAACTACTCCTCTCGAGGAAGCACGAATGAACCTCAAAGGATACATGTGAGGCTCGAAATTCCTTAACAAATCTCTTAAGCCCCCAACTCCTCCCTCTCATGACTCTAATGATGAAGATTAGATTTTGATCTATTCAAAAAAAAAAAAGAGAGAAAGAAAGAAAGAAAGACCAAAAAAGAAAAGAAGAGAAAAGATAAAGAAAAGAGAAAAGAAAAGAAAAGAATAAGAGATAATGAGAATAAAATCACAAGAGAAAGCAAACGAATCATCTCACTACATGTAGGCCATAGTCACTCCACCTAGAGGTCCTCAAGTTAGGTGTGTTCGGTTGCTTTGTTTGGATGCCCATTTTGATTCCCCACATCACACTTAGGGCAGATCAAAGGTAGGTGTGTTCGATTGCTTTGTTTGGATGCCCATTTTGATTCCCCACATCACACTTAGGGCAGATCAAAGGTAGGTGTGTTCGGTTGCTTTGTTTGGATGCCCATTTTGATTCCCCACATCACACTTAGGGCAGATCAAAGGTAGGACATACGTAGGGAGGTCACCCTCACCTATGGTTAGACCTCTCTCCCTAAGCCACACTCTCAGCACCACCCTTATACACGATTGGGTCTTCAAGTGTGGGACACCACCCAAGAATGCCTCTGGTGTCAGACCCAGCTCCCAGTTCTACTAGCATGAGAAAAATGCACCACACGGTAAGATAGACACACTCTCAAGGTAGTGCACCTTCTTTTCTTTTTAGGCAAATACAAATGTTGCAAACCACCAATTTTGGAGGCCTCATCATCCACTCAATCCACTCTCGGCTACCTCCACCACCTTAATAATGTGATTAGATTCTCCCCACGACCAATCCCCACGAGGGCCCATCATCATCTACTCACATGATCACCCTTCATATCATCGAACCCTCATTAACACAGATTCTAAGTGCCATGGGACATGCACTTGTCTAGGAGGGGATAATGTTAACCCCGATGCAAGACGGGGAAAATAAAATTCAAAAATATGGAATAATGAAAAAAAAGGAAGCCATGTAAAGGAATAAGAGAAGAAATGCCAAAAGCACAAGGGTGACCTCAAAGGCCAAGTTGAAGACAAATGCACATCTTAAAATGCAAAGGCACCACTAAAAATTTTTAAAAGAGTGTTAGACTCCCTCCTATGCAAATTGTAAAGTCTAAATGGGCATAGGTGAAGGGATAAGGAAACTAGAAGGGAATAGGGGAAGAGGACCTTGGAAAGATGCCCAATCATGTAAAAAAGGGGATGGGTACCCAAGGGATTTAGGGCTTGTATATAAACTCAAAAAGTGAATAAGAAATTCATTCTTTGGTGTGTGGATAAGTGCTCTCTTTTTCTCTCCTACTTGCTTTCTTGTGTGTGCTTGAGAGAGGGAGTGTGTGAGGGTAAAGGAGTGAGAGTGTGAGGGTGAGGGACTGTGGTGGAGAAGCTCTCCATCTTCTCCTCTCTTCCTCTTCTCTTCTCTTCTCTTGCATGCAGCTATGGAGGATGGAGCTTGAAGGAGGAGGCTTGAGGTTCCTTGAGCTTGCATCTTGAATCGTGGAGCTACCAACTTGCTTGAGGGAGTAGGCTACTCATTTGGGCATAAATGCAAGCTCACTACACCCGCGGGATCGAAGGCGCATCGGCTAGGTGAGAGATAGCCATTAGAGCTTACTTGAAACACTTGAAGCAATAAGCGGTCCGTGGGTCTTGGTGGTCTAGGGTGAGCTTCCACTATAGTCATAAACAGTGAAGATGTGCTATTGAAAGCCATTTTTGTAGATGAAGAGCTTCGAGTCATAGCACAGGTGTTTCATCATCTCTTCAGTTATAATAAAGGCACTACCACCATAGCCAGAGTTCCAAAGTGGTTATTGGACGATATCATAATAGGGAATATTGTAAACTTGGATTTAAATGCTCTCTTATTGGATTGATTCCTAGATTAAGGTGTGTAAAGTTATAATGAAAGATTCTAATCTGAAGCTAAATTTCACAAAGGATGTGTAGTAGCACTATCAATTATGGTAGTGTATTGACATGAGTCATCAAAGTTAGTACATGTATGCCCTTACATGATATTATGTCATCAATGTTTATAGCCCAACAATAACAACCACCTAGGGAGACTAGAAGAGAACATGATAACTAGGAAAAGGAGAAGAGTCAAAGGGAGGAAGTTGAAAATCCAAACCTTTCGATGACTTGGTAACAAAAGAAGAAAAAAAGGGAAAAGATGGAGCTTAGATTGTTATCTTCATCATGAGAGTTGGATGAAGGAGAAATTAAACAGCAACGAGCTACAAATAAGAAATCAAGGAAAGAGTAAAATAACATAGAAGCTAGAATAAGTAGAGCTAAAAATAATATGAGAGGGAAATAAGGATTTGCCTTGAGGTCTTAGGAAAAAAAGATCAATCAATCTCTCAACAAGTAACACACATCTTAGTAGAGAAAGAAGATTCATACAAAGGGAAAAAGAAAAATCTCAAAAGAGTCACCATCATTTTGAGTCAACCATTCTTCATGAGTTAATGACTCAATTGGAGAGTGTGAAAGCATAGATTGATGAGCTCACAAAAGAAAATAAAACCATAATGATAAGCTAGGATAATAGACCACATCCATAAGAATAGTCCAAAAGCACCTATGAATCACCCATAAGAGGAAAAAGTACAACAAGTAGGGTGCAAGCTTTGGAATAATAGTGTGAGGAGCTCAAAAAGATAAAGCCATAATGATGAGACATGATCTATGGAAAAGATTGGATGAAACTTATGAATCTTACAAGAAGTTTGTAGTTGCATCAAAAGAACAAGTAATAGACCTCTAGTCTTCCAAACTTAGATTAAGGGAAAAGGACTCAGAGTTGCACGAGAATGATTTTGAGTTCTGATAGAAAGATGAAGCACTTTTAGAATCAACAAGGAAGATATACAAAACCATGCAAGAAGATACTAGACATGAACCAAAGATGGACAAAGACTTCCCTTGAGTTAAATTAAGAAAGAGACAAAACAAGATTATATAAAAAGCAGAAAAAAAAGCATCAATAGGCACAGGGCCAATGAGAGATCACGTATATAGAATTATAGGAAGAAATATTTGCTAGCTTGAGAAGAGCTATTGGCTAGGTGGATAATGAAATAGAAAGATTATACAAAATAGCCTTGGCGATGCTCTCTAATAGCCTAGGTAATTATTTAGTTAAAGCCATCACAAAGTGTAGTTGGAGGCTTATGAGTTTACCATGGCCAAGTAGTAGGAGATCTTGAAAGAAACATGATTAATGGTCCGTACTCCTTGCAGAGACAACCCAAAAGAACTCAAAGCTCATTTTTGGATGATCTCAAATACCTCGAAAAGCATGGAGAGAATCAAGGAGATCACTATAATGAATGAGGAGTAGACCAAGGAAGACCTACATCACTACCTAAGAAAGAAGGGATATGTGGAGCATGAGCTGAAAGACACAAGTTTTGTATATCTTGTAATATTTCCACGCAATAAAAGTTAGTTTGTTAGTTTGAAAGTTAGTTAGTCAGTTAATAAGTTAGTAAGATTAATAACTAAAGAGTAACTAAGGTAAAAAATAACTAATGTTAATAGCTAATAATTTTTATTTGATTAAAAATATATTAAAAAATCAAGAGTCATAAATTTGATATTTTTCTCGGATTGACAAGGACCGTAGCCACCCTTCACGGAAGTTACAATGTGAACGAGACTTATGAGCCATATTAATCACTTATATTAATGTATATAGTTTGGAAGGTCCAAAAATATTAGATTTTTGGGAAAAAAAAACTAGTATATTTTAGATATTATCCTAAAAATATTGAACTGAAAGTCATTTAAAATAAAAGACAAGTTATGTTTTAGTTAGTTTTGGAGATTTTATAAAAAGAAAAAAATAAAGAAAAGTGACTGGCGAAATCGTGTGCACCGCGATCGCAGTCTACAGGCAGTAGATAGCACTTTGAACAGAGAAAAGAAGGAATGAACTGAGAGCTTTCAAAGCAAGTGTCTTGGAGTTTTACCCCCCTTTTAGAGACAATGCAACCATAAGATTTATGATTTGAGCATTAGATCACTAAGTCTTCCAAGAGCCTCTCCACTCTTGTTCTCAACCTTATCCCCTCCTCTCTAATTCATTATAAATATGAGGCATGGGGAGGCACAAGGGAGCATAAGGAGACCCCGAGAGGCTGCACAATTCTCTCTATCTTGATCCTCGACTTAGCCATATTCTCTTACACTCTCCCATCTCAAATCTATTCCGCCTTCTTAATATCTTGAGTCTACCTATGGACAATGGCCTCCAAGCGAAGAATGTCGAGTACGAATGGCAGACCTACAACCAATAATGAAGCTTTGGGCGAGGGCGAAGGCATCACTGTCAATCCAATTGCGGTACCGGTCATAAGTAATGTATTTCCAAATTGATAGATGCTTGTTTTGATTCTTGCATGAGATACATTAGGCTCCATACTATGATGGATGAGAATAGGTCATGGGAAGGGATAGGCCTCTTCTTGCATATTTGAAAGATGTTTACAAAGTGCATGTATTAAGAAAAGTTAATTGCACTTACTTGCATATGGCTTATTCATTGATAGAGCAATCGGTCAAGGGTTATAAATAACATAACCGTAAAAAGAATAACATTAGGAATTGTGCATACAAGTATTAAGTAAATTTTGCATAGAATCGCAGAAGAGTGAATATGCGATGGAATTATTATCGTGTCTATTCTTGTATTGTTTGGGAAAAAAAATACAATTAGTTTTGTTGGTTGATTGAACAACACCCTAAATGCTTTTTACAATCAACTGATTGTTGCATTGTGATTTGGATAAATATTCCAAGTGCTTGTGTTTGATGGCAAAGGCATGGTAAGGGTCAAAAATGACAAGTAGCCATGGAAAATAGAGGAACGTTTCACTGGAAGATGATATTAGGCTGATTGCCTTGATTGTGCTTGATTCCTAAATGGATAAAATAAGGAATGATATTTTGTACGAGTGGATCATCTCCAAGATCGCACCACGGATTACCTCGAGAGGGCATTGCTCGATTCACAGGCCGAAGGTGGAGTGGTGAAAAGGCCAACCACGGAGAGAGTGTCTCACTCGTAGGTCGCTTGGGGCCAGTGGAGCTTTGAACACCCCTTGTCGAGTATGGAACAGAGTTGTAGACTGCCATGAGCCCAACGTTCAGAGGCGTTGGAAGATCCTATTCTAGATAAAGGATGGAAATTTTGGTGCCATGTGATTTGGACCAAGTACTTTTGTTGGACAGAAGGGATACATAATTCTCCTGTATGGGCAGGAGACAAAGTTTAACTTGAAGATAAGTTAAGGAACTTGTATGTCAAAAATGTTTGCTTGCTCTGTTTTCATGTCCATGCTGTAAATTATGTGAATGAACCCTGTTTCCTAAAAGGCATAATTAATGAAGCTAATTTTAAATATTACACATAAATGTGGTATGACCTAATTAGAAAACTAAAGCTATCAAGGGAAGCGGGTGGGTGGAATCCCCGATGGGTCCGTTCTATGGCTAGGTGGTCCTAGAAAACTGGGAGGCTTCTCACAAGGTTTTACCGACAATGACTTTAGGTATTGTTAAGTTAGGACCCGATTCATGCCTTTTTAGGGGACTCGAATGGGACTATACCCTACGGGCAGAGAGGTTGAGTGCCACATCCCTCTCATTTCCCATTCTCTTGGAACCAAGTGCAGTATGGATCTGCTTCAGATTGGGTATCTCTGCGTAAAGTAGGATGTCCAAAACTCGATGCTAGGATGTTGTCAGGAGACTTTGTCTACTAGGAACCCAAATTTTAGGTCGATCCTAGTGGGTTTGGTCGTGGACTCTCCGTTACGAGGCAGACTCGGGAAACCCTAGGCGACAAACCCCGAAACATTCCATGGGAGTATCGAGCGAGCGACAATGCCTAGAATCGTTTCTCGATGGATTGCTAAAACGTGCTTGGATAGCCGATAGGCAAGCACGTTACATATCTAGACACACACATGTCAACCTCTCCTATCACTCTAGAGCCGCCCTTATTAGAATTTGATGTAGGGGAGGTAGAAGAGCTCTCTCTAGAGAAGAAGCGGAAATTTAGTGCTATCTAAACAAGCATGATGCAAACATTGAGAGATCAATTGTTGCAAAATCTAATACAATACCCTATTCCCCCTAAGTGTCTACCATAGGAAAAGGAAGAGAACCCAGAAGAGACTATGTAGAGATGCCAAGAGAGGTAGGAAACTAGTACTTCCATAGTCTTTGATTTCTAAGTTAATGAAGATATCATGTTCACAAGGCCATTTCCTTGTGCACAATATGGTTGCTTATACGAACAAGTAAAAATATTGCAATGAAGTGGGTAGATACCATAGATTTCCTAACTTATCAAAAATCCTACAAAGCTCAAGGAAGCAAGGGAAGATACCTAATATTAAGCCTCAAGAAGCATATCCAAGTTTATCAAAATGGTGTTATTCCATTTTATAGAATAACAAGAGGGCTTATGAAGCCCTCTTGTTATGTGAGTAGATAAAGGCTTATGAAGCCTTTATCTACTCACATAAAGAAAAGCAATCAACTCCACTCTATTGCCCCTAACCACATAAGCATGGCCAAGAGTACGAGGAGGACAAACATTGTAGGTATTGTTGAAAATCAAGCTCATAAGTGGTATTGATATTGACTCTACTTAGGACAAAAGTAGCTAGTTGTTACTAGTCATATGTGACATAAAAATGAGTCGCTCAGACTTAACTCAAGTTAGAGCTCAATAAGTGACCTACTTGCATACATTGTATATGTGACTTAGACTTAGAACCTTTTGTGTGTTAAAAAATGAATGAATAATTGAAGAAGAGAGTACACTGCTCTTTGTTCATGGCTCCCATTCTTGTTTGTCTTTCCCCCTCTCTTTGAACATGGTATCAAAGGTTGGCTTCTGGTTACTCTTCTTGGCAAGGATCTCCTTCATGTTTGCATGATTTCCATGCATTAATTGGTGCTTGTATGGACCTGTTTTAATGCTAGGATGTTGTGGTGATGACTTAATATTCTTTTGAGCTGATTTGGGCATGTGTTTAGCTTAGTTAAATTGTTCTTTTTCTACTATAATATAGTTTATAGATAACACTCATCTGGACAGGTCATCCATAAAGTAGGTTGATATCAATCGAGTACTTCCAGTGGATATATTGAATCTTTGGGTGTCATGTATATGTATGAAGATGCTTATGGAATTTTTTAAGCTACATATCTAAACTACATTTGCTATTTTGGAGCTTGGTTACACTACCACTGATTGTGGTAAATACACTTGGTTTATGCCTTGATCAATTGATGATATATTTGCAACTACATTTAGTAAACTATAATATGGTTGTGGATACTATTTGAAAGCACTGTTGTTACCTCCAAATGCTTATGGTGGATAGCAACAACAAAATTCTCAATAGATTCAAAATTCACAAGGTCAAAGAGGATTAGGATCCTTTTGAGGCATGGGGAGATCACCTAGAGACAGAGATGGTTCTTGGTAGTCTCATGATTAGTCAAATAGAGATAAAGACTATGGTAGGTACGGAAATATAGAAAAAGATTGTCATAAAAAGTAGGCTAACATGAAAGAAATAGGCAAATGACATGGTAACTATACATCCTCTAGCAATGTTATTTATGATTAGTTAGATAGGCTATTTGATATGACACATGTATTGTAAGGTGCATGCCTCAACAAGGCATGGCTTATGAAAAGTGGTACATTAACTCAAGTGTCTCAAATTATATGACCCTGCATGGAGAATGATTTGATGAGATGACTGTAGGCTCTCATGGCTATGTATGTATTGGTGATGATACATAGCATGATATCAAGCATACATGTGTTTTATTTCTAGTCATGCATAATGGGAGAAAAAGAGTGTGTATGACGTGTTGCATATACCATCTATCACTAAAAATTTATTGTCTATTGGCAGAGTAGAATTTGCAAGTTAGATTTAATAGAGATGGTTGTTTTATTGAAGATATAAAAATGTTTGTAAGCTGATTACTAAAGCGAGAAGGAATAATAGGATATTTAACTTAGATGCTACTATTCATAAGTTAAAGGCAACCATGTTTGCTCATGATACTGGAATAGTTAGGGATGTGAAAATCTATCATAAGTGCATTGGACATGTAAACATACAATGGTTGAAAACCATGTAGTAGAAAGAGATTGTACTTGGTCCACCAAGATTTAAGTATATGGAGTTAGGACATTTGTACTCCGCTTGCTAGTTTGGGAAGTAAGCAAGCCTTCTATTTACCAAACATGTCAAAAATAGTATTAGACCACTACAATTGGTGCATTTAGATGTCTGGGGTTTGGTGCATAATGTATCCTTCAGTGATGCAAGATATTACATCTCGTTTATTGATTATTTTAGTAGATATACTTGGCTATTTACTTAGAAGCCCAAGGATAAAGTGCTAGATATTTTCAAGAATTTTAAATCACATGTTGAAAAAGAGTTTGGACATTATATCTTATGTTGGAGATTTGATGGAGGCGATGAGTATGTCTCTCATGAATTTGACACGTACTTGGCTAAGTAATTGAACAAGTTCCTTGCTTGATTAAGATCAAAAGGCTAAGTCAAATGGCCAGAATTGAATGCCATAGAAATGAATTGGATGGGCTTCTTACTTAAAATAGAAAGGTCAAATCAGATATCCAAAATTCAATGAAGCCCCTAGTGAGCATTATCTTTTCTTTTCAATCGGAGTGCATGAGGTTTTATATGGCAAACCTTATTTACAACACTCAAACATGTAGTTCAAAATCCATCACCAATTTCCAAGAAAGTCATTACCAATTCCAAGAGAAGGCCCTTCTATCCACCCTTCCATTTGAGTGCTTTAGAAAAGGCCATCACCAATTTGATTTTTGAAGTTCAATGCTATTGCTATGCCTTGTGAAGCATCTAATTGAGACAACTTGAACTAAATCAAGCGCTTGCGGACTTGCCATAGTCCTTACAAGATCAACACCTTGGAGGAACTCCTTCTATCAAACACCCCCAAGGAGTCATCACCCTTCAAGTGGAGATGGAATCAAATATCCTTACAAGGTACCAGTAAAGGGAGCTCTCGCTCAACCGCCAAGACCCATGGACCCCTTATTGTTTCAAGTGTTTCAAGCGAGCACTAATCGCTACCTCTCACATAGCTAACATGCTATCTCTCTCTACGAGTGTAGTGAGATTACCTTGATGCTCGATTGATTTTCTTCCTCTCTCAAGCATTCCAATAGTTCCACAATTTGTGATGCAAGCTCAAGCATCCTAAAGTCTCTTCCTCCAAGCTCCATCCTCCATAGCCACACGTGAGACGAGAGAAGAGAAGAGAAGAGAAAGAGAAGAGAGGAGATGGTGGAGGGCTTCACTTCCAAGATCCCTTGCCCTCACACACTTACTTCCTCACTCACTCACACTCCCTCCCTCAAAAGCATTCACAAGAAAGAAAGCAGGAGGAGAGAAGGAGAGAAGAAGAAGAGTCCACTTTGCCATAGACCAAAGAATGAGCTCTCATTCACTTTTTGAGCTTTATATTCATGCCCTAAAATCCTGTGGGCACCCATCCCCTTTTTTACATGACCGGCCATTGTGGTAAGATCCTCTTTCCCATTCCTTTCTACTTGGCCTATTTCTTTAGCCTATGCCTGTTTACCCTTTTACAATTTGCAAAAGAGGGAGCTTGGTGCTCTTTTACAAAATTTTCGGGGTGCCTTTCACTAAAAAATACGATTTTGCTTTTAACTTGATTTTAGAGGCCGCCCTTGCACCTCTGCTTGTTCCCCATCCTGCTTCTTTCATTTTGTCCACATTCCACTTCTTTTTCTTCCTTGTTGTAATTTACCACTGCAAATATCATCCTTCTTTGCATAGTAATGGGCTACAATATGGCTTGATTTGCCACAATAATGGCAAACAATAGCAGAATTTCCAGAACCTCTATTCTGCCATCCACCTCTTCCTCTAGAGCTCCCCCTACCTCTAAAGTTTCCTCTGCCTCTAGAAACCTGCATTTCACCAAATTGCTGATTGAACCTATTTTGTTGGTTATGGCCAGCACATCCCATACCACGGCCTCTCGAAGAGGATCTATCACGTCCCCTTCCTAAACTCAAGTAAAATGCTTGGATCTATTCACCATTTCTTTCAGATGAATCACACTGCATATTGATCTCTTCAATAATCATGAGAGAGATCATTCCATCAAAATTTGGAAATGGCTTTTTCATACATATACTGAAATAAAAAATGATTTCCATACCTTCTCATTGTTAAGGGAGTGGATGAAACCAAATCATCATCATTCAGCATTGCATCAATCGCTGCTAAAGCATTTTCAATGCTCCTCACCTTCAACACATACTCATTGGCATACATTTTTCCTTTCTTCAAGGCATCCAACTCTTGCTTGAGTTAAATCTTTCGTGCCTTTGTATTTACTAAAAACATGGTGATATTCGGGACATGAAATACATCGGATAGGTATTTCTTTTTCCCATCCTGCATAGACAAAGCAATTTTTCCAATCTGCACAATAGGATGTGCAGTATCATCACCAGTCTCCACAAATCCTGGTTTTTCCATTTTCCTTGCATCCTCCATCCATTCTGCATGACATGTCATGTGGTTTGATGCACCTGAGTCAACATACCACACATCGTTGCTTTCTTCTGCACTTGTCATAGAATTGTTCATGTGATGCACCATAAACAAATGCTCATTTCTGTCATCACCCTGTCTACTAGAAGATGCATAATTCCCTTGTTGCAATTTCCCATTCATGATGTCATTCTGCTTTTTATAGCAGTCTTTAGCCATATGATCCATTTTACCACAGTAGTAGCATTCAACATTGATGTTTGCATTTTGGCCTCTTTGCCATCCACCATGACCTCTTTGGCTCCCCCTGCCTCTAGAGTTACCATGTCCTCCTCCATAGGACTGGTTTTCTTGAGTTTACTGCATATTCTGATTTCTACCACGGCCTCCAAATCGGCCTCCTCTACCTCTGCCTCTACCTCTTCTAGCATTTGAGTAGAAGATAGTTTCTTTTGAAGTTTCTCCTGAAGAAGATGCACCACCATTTCTCTGCTCCTCAGAAATTAGAAGAGCAATCAACTCCTCAAAATCAGGAAATCTTTCACAAACTGAAATGGATGTCCGAAACTGTGCATAATCCTTTCCTAGACCATTCAAGGTCATGGAAACTAAAACATCATCTTCCACTGGCGCACCCAATGGAAGCAAGTGCATCTGCAATCTTCTTCACCTTCATGTGGTAGTCATTGATGCTCATACTTTCTCTTTGCACATTATGCAACTCTTTCTTGAGCTGCATTTTCCTGGCTTGCGTATTTGTGCTATGCATTTTTGACAAAGTATCCCATGCCTCCTTTGGCGTACTTGCATCCTGAATATGCACAATCATAGAGTCTGAAATACTGATAGACAGCCAGTACATAACTTTCCTGGCTCTCTCATGCCTTGCTTTGAATGCCTGCATTTGCTGTTGATTGGGAACATTAGGAAGAACTGGTTCTTCTTCATTTCCTACAACAAATTCCCAATATTCTTTTCCCATAAGGAAATTTGTCATTCTAAACTTCCATGCTTGGAAGTTGTTCTTGTCAAGCTTTTCAGTTACAATCTGTGAAAGAGAATCAGACGCCATTACAGAATACTGCAAAAAATTCTGTTATCACTGCAGAGAACACAGCTTCAGCCTCACAAGGGCAAATCTGCAAAACCGACGAAAGTGGTATTTAACCACACAGTCACTTCCTAGTGACGATTTTGCATCAACAGGCAACAAGGATGTTTCTGTAACTCCCAATGTCTCTACGCACAGGCATACGATGCAATTTCTACAGTAACTTTTCACCGATCTGTAGAACAGTGGCTGCACAGCATAAAACTGGCCTTTTCCGGAGTGCGTGCAGAAAACTTCCGCCTCCAAAACAGGCCCCGAAATGGCCTCAAATCAAAAAAACAGGGTCGCCAAGGGCTAAAGTCCTCGCCCGCAGCATATACTGCCCTCTAGCTTCACCGCGAAGGGCATCTCAACCTGAGGCAATGCACTCTTGCAATTTCTGGTTGTGCTACCTGCAAAGATCTGCTCCCAAAACAGAAAATGAAAGCAACACTGCTCCTCTTACCAGAACACCGCGAGCTTGGCTTGCTTTCTTGAGCTCCTTACTACGAACAAGGCTCTGATACATGTCAAGATTGTGGGAGAGAAGGAAGGAGTCTCACTTGTAGCTTTCTTGCTTGCACAATGGGGGAATACACACAAAGGTGGAGGCTGAAAACAGTTTTTCTCTTCTTAGTTGTGTAAGCAAAAAAGAAGTCTCATACAAAGAAATAGAAGAACCCTATATATGGGTCTCAAACCAAAGACAACTAACTAAGGTGGCATACTAACTGAGCCACGAACTAGAGTAGATAAGGATAGCTATCATCTAGCTATTATTCATGGGCGGTGTACCAACCGCATCTGCAACTAACAAGTCGGTGACATAAATGCATAACGGTCACCCTGGCATATCACAAGTGGAGCTCGATATCTCAACAGGCGTGGCTCTGATACCATGTTAAGAATTGCATGATGGGGGGGTGTGCTTGAGCTGCTGTGCCAAATACACACTATATACACAAGAGGAAGTTCACTCAAGAACACAAGAAGAGAGATGGAGACCAAAACGTTTTCTTGTTGGTTTCTTCTTCTTCTTCCACACACTATACAATGTACACAAATTATAGATAAGATACAACATAAAAGAAAGTGGCCTTCTAAGTTAAATAGTGCATAATCGACTACACTAATCGACTGTCGTTATATCTTTGCCAGCTGTAGGTAGGTATAACAAATTAAATATAATAAGTGATAAGTCAGTGGCCATGTGAGTATCATAATGACCACCAACGTGCTAAGTGTAGACATGTGGACTCATCTAGCCAGGCAGTCCATCATCAATGTCCGCATGTGTTGAGCTTTCCATCTCAACACTAGACAAGTGCCAGTCCCATGGCACTTGTAGAGATTTATTGTTGAGGTTCTGGTGCTTCGAAGGGTGGTTGCCTAAGTGGATGATGGGTCCTTGTTTTTATTGGTAGTGTTTAAGGATCTTGGCAATGATTGCATTGTTGGAGACCGAGGGTATGTTCAGTGGATGGCGGGGCCTCCGATGTTGGTGATTATAGCATCTGGGAGACCTGAAAAGAGAAGATGTGCTCTACTTAGGGGGAGTGTCTACCTCAACGTGTGGTGCATTATGCTTGTGCTGGTGGAACGGGGACCTAGGTTTGACCAAAGGCAGAGGCTTGGGTGATGTCCAACACTTGAGGACCTCGTGCATGCAGAGGTGAGGTGCGGAGGTGAGGTGAGGTGCGGTGATTGCGAGTGTTACCCCCTAGATATGTCCTGCCCTTCAGGTGCCCTAAGCGTGTATAGTGGGGGATCAAAAAGGGCTAGGGGGTTAGACACAAAGTCACCAACTGAGGCCACCGGACGTACCTAAATTGAGAACCCCTAGGTGCAATGATTATGGTCTATGTGCATCTTGTTGTGTCTTCATGTGATTTCTTTTTCCATTTCCATTCTCCTTGTGTTTCTTTTTGTTTCGTACTTTCTTATATTTTCTTCATTTCTTTCTCTCTTATTGTCTCCTTTTTTTTCTGAGTTACATAATCATGACATAAGTTAGTCTTCGTCATAGAAGTGAGATGGAGAGGGAGGGTTAATAGATTTGTTAAGGAATTGGTAGCTTTTGAGATACCCCTTGAGGTCTAGGCAGACTTAAAGGGTGGTGGTTGGAGAGGAATGGATGATTGCAATGGGTGAAGCAACTATCATTCATATCCTCTAGAATAGCTAAGCAAAATGAAGGTAGTAGTACAACTCACATCATTAGTTGAGCCATTGCACAAATGGAGAGCTTAGAGGCTTCATTTCTACGGAGTGGGGTCTTGCCTAAGGAGTATCCTAAGAAATCTAAGGTAATTACATATGGTAATAAAGGCACGGTCAGGGCATGAAGAGAATTCGTTGATGAAGTGGACCATGGTATCATACAAATTTTTTTATGTGAAAATAAGGGCATCTTCATATGTACTATAATGCGGATTGTAGATGATTGGAAAATTATACCTATTGTGGATACTAGAGTCAAAATCCACTCCCACCCTTTGAGGGTATGGCATGAATGTTGGGTCATTTTTCTCAAAGGGTTGAGTGTTGTAGAAGGCCATCCAAGTGTCCATGTTGATGTCGCAAATCCACCTTCTCCATGTAGGTTGGCATTCATAACCAGGCAGCACAAACCTTGGCATCTCAAAAACTTTGTTTTGCCAAAATTTTGCATCTTTAGTGTCCAATAGTGCAGGGTTCTACTCTCTCTCCTTTAACCACTTCTCCCTGAGCCTGCCACCGATGTTAATCTCGTCCTCCACCACCTTGATGGGAAAAACTCTACGTAGGTGGTGGGGAATTGGAATTTGAAATTGAAGGGGTTCCTTGCCATTTCTTGCCTCTCCTAGATCACAAGGTCGGCGTGGAAGCTTGTTGGGGATTTGTCATTACATGGTGGGATAGGTACCGGTGGTACCATTACTCCTTTGGCATTCCATCTTCTTCTTATTTCCTCCACCATCTGTTTTCTCCTTTCTCTCAATGCCGTCTTTCTTTCTGTGGAGACATGCACTTGTCACTACTCATTTGGTCATGGGGAAGGAGGCGGTGGGACAAGCTCTTCCTCATGCGATCCCATTTCAAAGTTCATTTCTGCCTCCTCCTCCTATCAAGATTGTGGGAGAGAAGGAAGGGGTCTCACTTGTAGCTTTCTTACTTGTACAATGGGGGAATGCACACGTAGATGGAGGCTGAAAACAGTTTTCCTCTTCTTAGTTGTGTAAGCCAAAAAGAACTCTCATACAAAGAAATAGAAGAACCCTATATATGGGTCTCAAACCAAACTCAACTAACTAAGGTGGTATACTACCTGAACCACGAACTAGAGTAGATAAGGATAGCTATCATCTAGCTATTATTCATGGACGGTTTACCAACCTCATCTGCAACTAACAAGTCGGTGACATAAATGCACAACGGTCACCCTGGCATATCACGAGTGGAGCTCGATATCTCAACACTCCCCCTCGAGCTCAATCCCAATTCCTGCACACCAAGCAGGTCTCTGAACTTGCACAGCTTCTCTGCGCCCAATGCCTTCGTGAATATGTCAGCTACCTAATCCTCTGTGCTGACATAAACTAGATCAAAAAGACCTAGTAAAACCCTCTCCCGCACATAGTGATAATGCACCTCAATGTGCTTTGTTCTAGCATGATAGACTGGGTTATTTGCCAAGTGTATACTACTCATGTTGTCACAATAAATGACAACTGGCCCATCTGTAGACTGATGCATATCATAAAGTAGCTTATGCAACCAAGCTACCTCACATGCAGCCATTGCTGCACCCCTGTACTCAGCCTCTATGCTTGACAAGGCAACTGTAGGCTGTTTCTTGCTGCTCCAAGTGACTGCAGCACTCCCGAAAGAGAACACATATCCACTGGTAGATCGTCTATCAGAAATACTACCAGCCCAATCAGCATCATTGTATCCATGCAAATGTATCTGAACCCCAATCTCATAAAATAGTCCATACTGCAATGTGGACTTCACATACCTGAGTATGCGTCTAGCCGCATCCAAATGCGGTTTCCTTGGAGCCTGCATAAACTGACTTACCAATCCAACAGCATAGCTCAAATCTGGCTTGGTAATAATCATATAAATCAAACTTCCTACTATGTGCCTATACATAGTAGGGTCTTCCAGAAGCTCACCTGCATCTGCGCTCAGCTTCACATTCTGCTCCAAAGGAATTGAAATAGGCTTACAGCCTGTCATCCCATATTTGGACAGCATGTCCAATCCATACTGCCTCTGCAAGAGCCATATCCCACTTGGTGATCTTATCACCTCAATGCCCAAGAAATAACGCAGCTCTCCCAAATCCTTCATCTCAAACTTCTGCTTCAATAGCATTTTCACATGAAGGATATCTTCATCACTATCACCTGTGATAATCAAATCATCAACATAAATGACAAGCAGCATAATACCTTCTCTGTTTTTCTCACATAAAGTGAGAAATCTGCCTTGGAAATCTGAAAGCCAATAGTGACAAGATACTGTCCTATCTTGTCAGACCATGCTCTAGGTGCTTGTTTCAAGCCATACAAGGCTTTCTTCAACCTGCAAACAAACTCAGGATGAACAGCATGCACATAACCTGGTGGCTGCTCCATATAGACCTCTTCTTGCAAATCACCATGCAAGAAGGCATTCTTTACATCCATCTGATGTAAAGACCATCCCTTTGATGCAGCCATAGCAATGACTGCTCTTACGGTTGCCATCCTTGCAACCGGACTGAATGTTTCTTCATAGTCAATGCCATATGTTTGTGCATATCCCTTGACTACTAATCTTGCCTTGTATCTGTTCATAGAACCATCTGCATTGTGCTTCACCTTATAAACCCACTTACAACCAATTGCATTCTTACCTTTAGGCAAAGGTACCAATTCCCATGTAGCGTTTGCTTCCAAGGCATCCATTTCTTCATCCATGGCTTTCTCCCATTTTTCTTTTCCCATGGCTTGCTCAAAAGAAGTGGGTTCTGGTTCCTGTATCACCTTGACCATATATGCATAGTGAATGGCTGTAAATCCATCATATTTCAGCCTATCCACAGGATACCTAACTCTGGTAGACCTGCGCAAAGTGGGTTCACTCCCAGGTGCTCTCAAAACATCCCTGGTCTTCCTTACTCCAGGTGTAACAATAGAAGGAATACCCAACTCATCATCAATGCTTTGTTCTGAGCCACTGGATTCACCATCCACATAAGAGTGACCTGCATTCACATCAAACATGGGCTGATCTACCTTCTCTTTTCCTTTTCGTGATACCTGCATTCCACTATCTGCATTGCTTTGAGAAGATTCTCCTGATCTCAATCTGCTTGTCCATGGCGAAGAATGTGAACCACTGCTAGAGGACGCTCCAGGTCCACTAATATCTTGTGACTGCTGCTGTGAATTCTATGCAGCATTACCATTTTGTGCATCTACATTATCGATCACATTTACTGGTTTATACCAGCTACTCATCTCATCAAAAACAACATCTCTGCTCACTGTAAACTTACGAGTAGAAGGGTTATAGCATCTATACCCTTTCTACTTGCAGAGAGTAACCAATAAAGATGCACTTCTCAGCTTTTGGATCCAACTTGGATCTCAACTCATCTGGCACATGAACATAGGCAATGCAACCAAAAATTTTCAAATGAGAAATATCTGGTTTCCTACCAGTATACCTCTCCTCTGGAGTCATCCCATGTATTGTTGCAGTGGGAGTCCTGTTCATTATGTAGACTGCTGTAGCAACTGCTTCAGCCCAGTAAAAATCTGGCAAGTCTTTTTCATTGAGCATGGCATGAGATACCTCTCCAATATGCCTGTTTTTCCTTTCTGCAATTCCATTTTGATGTGGGGTATGACTGCATGAATATTGCTGCTTTGTTCCATGCTCCTGCAGGAACCTTGCAAACTCATTTGAGAGGTACTCTCCCCCTCCATCTGACCTTAGGCATTTTATTTGCAGGCTTGTTTCTTTTTCAACCATAGATTTAAGAGTTTTGAAATGCCCAAACACTTCACTTTTCTTTTTCATAAAATACACCCATACTTTTCTGCTATAGTCATCAATAAAAGTGACAAAATAATGACAGCCTCCAATAGATGCAGCTTTAGTAGTCCACACATCAGAGTGGATTAATTCCAATGGCTTCTTACTCTCTTGAACATGTCTAGGAAATGGTTTCCTTGCCTGTTTTCCAAATTGACAGGCTTCACATACCTTATGCATTTCTGCAACCTTGAATTTAGGCAATCCTGCAATAATATTTTGGGTCTGCATTGATTTAAGTCGCTGTACATTAACATGACCAATGCGTTTATGCCAGATATCAATATCTGCAACTACACCGGTCCCATGTGCAAACATTGCTGCACTCAATTCAGGCATGTCTACATCCAACGTAAACATTCTGCCCTTTTTCTTTCCTTTTGCTATCAAGAGACCTTTATTTTTCATATCCTCAACAAAGCATCTATGGGGATTAAATCTGACCTGCAAGCCTTGCTCAACCATTTGACCAATAGAAACCAGATTCTCTGTGATATTCGGGACATGAAATATATCTGAGAGGTATTTCTTTTTCCCATCCTGCATAGACAAATGAAATTTTCCAATCTGCACAATAGGATATGCAGTATCATCACCAGTCTCCACAAATCCTAGTTTTTCATTTTCCTTGCATCCTGCATCCATTCTGCATGACCTGTCATGTGGTTTTATGCGCCTGAGTCAACATATCACACTTTGTTTCTTTCTTTTGCACTTGTCACAGAATTGTTCATGTGCTGCACCATAAACAAATGCTCATTTCTGTCATCACCCTGTCTACTAGAAGATGCATAATTTCCTTGTTGCAATTTTCCATTCATGATGTCATTCTGCTTTTTATAGCAGTCTTTAGCCATATGACCCATTTTACCACAGTAGTAGTATTCAACATTGCTGTTTGCATTTTGGCCTCTTTGCCATCCACCACAACCTCTTTGGCTCCCCTGCCTCTAGAGTTACCACGTCCTCCTCCATAGGACTGGTTTTCTTGAGTTTGCTGCATATTCTAATTTCTATCACGGCCTCTAGATCGGCCTCCTCTACCTCTGCCTCTACCTCTTCTAGCATTTGAGTAGAAGACAGTTTCTTTTGAAGTTCCTCCTGAAGAAGATGCACCACCATTTCTCTGCTCCTCAGAAATTAGAAGAGCAATCAACTCCTCAAAATCAGGAAATCTTTCACGGACGGAAATGGATGTTCGGAACTGTGCATAATCCTTTCCTAGACCATTCAAGGTCACGGAAACTAAATCATCATCTTCCACTAGCGACCCAATGGAAGCAAGTGCATCTGCAATCGTCTTCACCTTCATGTGATAGTCATTGATGCTCATACTTTCTCTTTGCACATTGTGCAACTCTTGCTTGAGCTACATTTTCTTGGCTTACGTATTTGTGCTATACATTTTTGACAAAGTATCCCATGCCTCCTTTGGCGTACTTGCATCCTGAATATCACAATCATAGAGTCTGAAATACTGATAGACAGCTAGTACATAACTTTTCTGGCTCTCTCATGCCATCCTTTAAATGCCTGCATTTGCTGTTGATTGGGAACATCAGGAAGAATTGGTTCTTCTTCATTTCCTGCAACAAATTCCCAATATCCTTTTCCTATAAGGAAATTCCTCATTCTAAACTTCCATGCTTGAAAGTTGTTCTTGTCAAGCTTTTCAGTGACAATCTGTGAAAAAGAATCAGACGCCATTACAGAACACTGCAAAAAACACAGCTTCAGCCTCACAAGGGCAAATCTGCAAAATTGACGAAAGTGGTATTTGACCACACAATCACTTCCTAGTGACGATTTTGCATCAACAATCAACAAGGATGATTCTGTAACTCCCAATGTCTCTGCGCACAGGCATACGATGCAATTTCTACGGTAAATTTTCATCGATCTCTAGAACAGTGGTCGCACAGCATAAAACATGGCCTTTTCCTGAGTGCGTGCAAAAAACTTCTGCCTCCAAAATAGGCCCCGAAATGGCCTCAAATCAAAAAAAAAGAGCAATCAAGGGCTAAAGCCCTATCCCGCAGCATATACTGCCCTCTTGCTACACTGCGAAGGTCATCTCAATCTGAGACAATGCACTCTTGCACTTTCCGGCTGTGGTACCTGCTCTGCAGAGACTTGCTCCCAAAACAGAAAAATGAAAGCAACATTGGTCCTCTTACCAGAACACCACGAACTTGGTTTTCTTCTTGAGCTCCTTACCATGAACAAGACTCTGATACCATGTCAAGATTGTGGGAGAGAAGGAAGGAGTCTCATGATATCTCAACAACTCCTACCTTGGCTCTTGTTGTGTTCCTTTTGTGAATCTGAGTGTGTCCACTTCTTGTGGGGCTAGGCTTTGCCAACAAGAGATATTGGCATTGCTCTTCAAAGCTAAGGCCAACTCCCACAAGTTGTGGTGGCATATGCAAGCCTACTCTCAAGGCCCTACATCCCATTCCTAGCTTCTTCTTGATGGCTTCTATGGATTCTCCTTCCTCCACTTGTGTGACATCCAATAAGATATTCAGGAAGGCGTATTGCTGATTTTGGAAGCCTGCCTAGGTGGCCTCTACTCTGCTTTCAGTGAAAGTAATTTGTCTTTCTCCACTTGAGCTACTAGACGGTGCGCCAAGGTTTTCAACCTCCTTTCATTGTGGGTTGCCCACTCTTGTACTCTCTTTGTCATCTCCCTGCAGCACTCCCTGCCTCTATGTTAAGGCTATTACTGCCAATTCTTGTACTTTCCACTTGTGAGTATTCACCTCTGAACCTACCAACCTAGCAAAGACAGAGCCACCGCCAAACACCTTACAGGCCATGCTGTGGAGTCACATTGGATAGAGCCATTTCCCTTCGTCGAGCACGACGACCCCGTCTACCAGGACCATGCCCGAGGAGGCCGCACCACAGTCGGATTAGAGCCATTATCACAAGACATCGAAGACTCACCACCAGGCATATTAGTGAAGCAACTAGGGATCACATCATAGTTGAGATCATGTGCAGATCTTGAGATCAGCTACAGCCCATAGTCTCCACCACACTTTTGTACATGGCTCAATGAGATTTGGTTCTCCTTTCCTTTCCTTTTCTTTTCTATCGATGAAACAACACTACACATGGTTCAACCCTAGTATAGTCCCATCATATAGTTATTTTCAGTATTGTTTCAGAGGCCACCCACTTATTTGTAATGTTATCTTTACCTTAATGATGAGATGACATTAGACATGGATGTACTCTGGATTTTGTCTCATAGGCGACATTGGCCTTATGTAGACATTAATATATCTTTCTTTCTTTCTTTCTCTCTCTCTCTCTCTCTCTCTCTCTCTCTCTCTCTCTCTCTCTCTTCTCTCTCTACTTCCATTTGAAAGCTACACATTCAACCATGACTTTTTAAAGTTATATTTTCAATAGTGATAGTGATATATTTTATATTATAAGAATGTTATACAAGATTATGTGTCTTGCATTTGATTCAAAATCCATTAAGTGTTTTACCTCAATAAATGTCAACTTTCATGCTTGTTTTTGGTATACACATACACATATACACCCCCCCTCTCTCTCTTTGATTAGACTCAGGATATAAGTTGCAATCTGGCATTAAGACAACCACAAATCTTAAGAAGGTTCTTGAAAAACGGATCTTAAACAGTCGGGTGGAATTCACCTTGGGAGAGGTGCTTGGCATCACCAAGCGAGAATTTCATGATGATTGACATAATTAAGAGGAAGCATCAATTTCTTGGTGATACCACTAGTGCGTTGCTGCATTTTGAAGAGGAAATTGGTTTGTTGTTTTCGAGCTGAATATGAGCATGAAGTAAATACTGGATTATCTATGCAAGATGCTACTAAAAAGTGGAAATCATGTGGAAAAGAAAAGAAAGTGGCTGAAAAAGCATTGTCTTGTAGCAATATGCATGGTGAAGTAAGGCAGATGCAACAATATGGGGAAGAGACTCTAGGATTTATTCCTCGAAGTCACTATACAAGAAATCATTGGACTAGAGCTACCACTGAAATGGTAGTGAAAATAGGGGAACGTGAAACTCCTTGTGTTGCTTTACTTGACCATGGGTCTGAGATAAATGTCATTGAGCGTGGATTGTATGGTGCATGGCCTATAGACACTGATCATGGTTGGTGTATGAGGGCTGCAAATAATTCTTTCAAGAGAGCTCTATGCTGCATGTCCTAATGTAAAAATGACAATTGGTGATGTACAAGAAGAGCAACACTTCTTTGTGTAAGATAATTCCTCATATGTAGTGATTTTGGGACAGCCCTATATTACAGGAGTGCGTATGGAAACAAAGATGCTTGATGATGGTTCTGCTTATGCAAGAGTTGAAAGCAAGGATGGGAGGAAAGCAATTCAATTTCTTACTGTTTGTGTTAATCATCCTAGAAATCGAAATACCCTTCGAGAGTCTCCTTTGGCTCCAAATACAAGGGATTTCAAAGACCTGGATTTTCATTAAGCACTGTTGTAATGCAGGGCTACAGTAGTGCTGTTCAAAGGATGTATTCGCCTCTTAATGGAATGAAACATATATTTACTATTGGTTATTCTCAATTTACAGCAAACAATTCATGTTGGTTTAAGCCTATGGAAGCCATGTGCAAGGTTGAACGCATATCTATGAAACGAGCTACTAAGGAACTAAAAGCATTGGGATTGTTAGCTAAAAATGAAGGCATTTCAAGCATCTTTTATGGGCTAATATTAATGACACTATGGCTGAAATTTCAGCAACTATACATGTAGAAAATGAGGCTAGAAATAGAGTGTTGTCAGTATGTTCTTTGGATATGTATGATGTTATAGCATTGTTTGCTCATCAGGGTGGATTACAATGGGTTGAAGCACTTGTGGAGACAAAGTATAAGAAAATTGATAAAAAGGTGAAACCAATTGCTTTGCCACTTCCACCAAAGAGTGAGGTTTTGAATGAAAAAGTGTCAAGGCATCCAATCTTATGATATCCTAAAGATATAGCTCATCAGTTTACATCTAAAACATTACAAGAATTGAAAGTTGGTGCAGAAGGGTTTCTTTTGCCTGTTGCTGAGAAAGACTGTTTTATGCAGACGTTGGCTAGGCATGGAAAGGCATTTACATTTCAGCCAAGTGAAATAGGTTGTGTGGATCCAAATTTTGTCTCTCCTATGGTCATATTTACTATGCCACATGTACCATGGAACTTCAGGCCTATTCCAATGCCTAAAGCTTACTTGCCAAAGGTGATGGATTTGCTAAATGAAAGATTCACATGAAGATCTTGGAGCCCTCTTCATCCCCGTATTCAAATCATTGGTTTACTGTGCCCAAAAAGAATGGGGCTTTGAGATTTATTCAAGACATGCAACCGGTCAATAAATCGTCCTATGGTTGATGAATTTGCAGAGGCTTTTGCAGGCAGAGCGATCTATTCTTTGGGTGATCTTTACTCGGGGTATGATCAGTTTCAGGTTGCAATTGAAAGCAAGAATATCACAACCATGAAGACTCCCTTGGGATTAGTATGAATGTGTACTCTCCCACAGGGTGCAACAAACTCAGTGGCACACATGACAAATGCTATGAATAGGCTACTCATGGATTTTATACCACAATTGACAATGCCCTTCTTGGATGATGTTCCAATCAAAGGGTGTGCAGTGGATGAAAAAAATGAAGAGATGGATGCTCATGGATGCAGACAGTTTGTTGCAGATCATATTGTGGATTGTGAGAAGATTTTGACGCATCTAGAAGAGGTGCATTTAACTCTTTCTGGACAAAAGTCTATCTTTGGAGTTAAAGAGGTTTTGATTGTTGGGCATATGTGTGGGCCCTATGGGCGAAGACCATCACCAGCAAAAATAGATGGGATTGATAGAATGCAAGATGTATGCACAAATGTATCAGAGGTTCTCTAGAGACAGGCCACATTATGTCCATTATTCCAGGATAAAGTGGAAAGATTACAGTCCAGGATGGATTTTTTATGGTCTACATTTGAGCACTTTCAGGAGTATGTTCCTCCGGACCATTCTTTCTTTGTCCACTATCAGTTGCAGAAGTTGGCCTTCTATATGAAGCTTTCAACGATGGATCTTTCTCTTCCAGAGGATGGTTGGAGAGGGGCTTGGTCTTCTGATATGCTGATAGAAGTGGTCTGTATGGTGTTTGAAGATTCTGTGACGACAGATACCATGTTGATGTCTTACATGTATCTACGAGGTGATCTATTGATTCCAGATGATGTAGATCTGGCCTGGCATGTGGGGGATGTGGTTTTGCAAGTTGTTTTGTATGTCAACTATTTGGAGTTGTGGATAGATGACATGTTCTAGTGTTATTCTTCAAAAGTGGCTACTTGCCCTGACAATTCATGGCACTCAATGATTGATTCTGTGGTCCTGAATCAACGTTAAAATACAGCTTCTACTTATGTGCAGAGCACTAACCAACTAAGGGTGGCCAACTGAGGGTGAATCTCCTAGCTCATCATTCTAAAAACCATCCATTTGATTCATCCTTTTTTAATGCCTATCAGAGAAGATCTGTTTTAGATCCCTCTGTTCCTAGCCTATTGTACTACCAACAAATGGCTCATCGCTATGATACTTATATTTTCCTTTATCAAACCAATTCAGCAGCAATCTTACCTCTTCTTTTTCAACCTCAAGGTTTTTCTCAAATTCCTATATTTACCTATTGTTCTTTTATTGAAGATAGAGTTTTTTTCCCTTCTCCACCATGCCCTTCTCCATCCATCCATATACCTTCTACTTTTCCTGTTTATCAATTGACACCTTTCCTAACTGATTCACTTAAATTTTCAGCCACTCCTTCTTTATCTTATTTCTCCTTTTATGATTTTGCCTACCCATCTCTTTATCCTCTTTTACTTATTCCACTTCTATCTCCTGCTACTTCTATTTCTCAACCCCCTCAGTTGATTAGTGAGTACGAAGGATTTGATCAACAGATTCCGAGAAGAACAGGATGGAGCTCGACTGATTCTCTTACGGGACCACAGATAAACAGGCCAATAATTCCAGGGGATTGGACAAGTGCCAATCAAGCATACTAAGATTATCTTCATTTTGCTCACCAATATTCACAATCTCTAGATCCTTCAATGAGATTGACAACTCATTTTGCTTGGTATCTAGCATACATGCATAGGCATTCCCATAATGATCAAAAGGCCATTCCAAAGCTTTATATGAATGTCAATGTGAACATTGAATCCCAACAGTTGGATGTCCTCTATTTTCATGCCCTATGTCTACCTAGCAGATACCTTGTTTTGCTAGAAAGGATGTGCTGCCTGCAGTTCTTTCAAAATCCTCCAAAGATATTTGTGGATGAGTCCTTCTCCATGGATCGTTTTTGAAACCACCAAGCCTTCAAAAGGGATCACCTTCATTGATGCCTTTGCAATGTATTTTGGATGATTCTTAATGATATATATCTCTTTTTGGAGGTGTCATTCAGATGGTTGTGTTAGTGTTTGTGTGTGTGTTGTAATAATTGTATGTGATGAGATCGTGCTGATTGAGAATAATTTGTTCAAGAGCTCTTTTCAAACTATTGATGATGGATGGAATGCCTATGATGGAAAGCTGAAGAAGAACCTCTTATATCCTTTACAAATTTGTTATGGCTTTTAAATGATTATCAGATGAGTTAATGAATAATGAAGTTTTTCTTTAGAAGTTTCTTCTAGAAATACAGGTGATAAGTTGGGGTCGTGGTTTGGCGATATTATTGAAGATCCTACGGAAGATAAAATTGAGCTCTTTAGTAAACTTATATTCTTCTTTTCCTTAGGTCGCGAGGACACTTCCTTTCTAAGTGTGGGGATATGTTGAGAGTGAAAAAAGACTAAAATTTTGACTGATTTTTGTTGTTTTTGAGGACTGAATGATTGATTTTTTATGGATTTAGAGTGATATATGGTTGTTAATGGAAGTGTTTGAGAGTGTTCTAGATGATATTGATTATGTTTTGGAAGATCATGATGATTCTTAGTAGAGATATGAAGCTATGTGATGTTCTGATAGGTTCTGCTGAGGTTTCTGATTGGTTCTGTATAGCTTTCGTTTTGTTCTGATTTTCTTCTGTATGAAGCATGGATTGATGATTGATGAAGGTTGAGATCTTTTGGAAGCTTATTGAATAGTTTTTGATAGTTTGGAATGGTTTGAGTACGAGTAATGAGGTTTTGATAACCTTCTGTAACCCTCTGTAAACCTTCTGTAAAGCCTCTGTATCTGCTCTGTAACTGTTCTGTAGTTGCTCTGGTACTGTACTGTATTGTTCTGTAGACCTTCTGTAAGTGTTCTGTAGAATGTATGTGTGAATTTGGGAAATTTTTCTAACTTTTGGAAAGGATGAATCTAAGTTCAAAAGAGCTAAAACAAATGGAAGAAGCAGCTGCTGAAGACTGAAGAGAAGACTGAGTGACAGTGACAGTAGTGAGCTGTGAAAAGACACTATAGTGGCTCTGATGCCCCTTCATATCTAATATACCTCTTGGGAGGTGCATCCACGACCTAAGAAGGATTATTGAGAGTTATTATGAGAGCATTGTAGTGAGGAGATGATGTACTATTGAGAGAGAGAGAGAGAGAGAGCCAGAGATAGTCAATTCTATCAAAACAGTGTAACTGTATATGAGAGATTGAGAGGTCTCATGGAATAAAGAGACAGTTCACATGCAGGTATACCCCATAGCAAAATGGGGTTGCAGAAAGGAAAAACAAGCATATTGCAGAAGTTGCACGTGCCTTGATGGCTGAAAAGAATATGCCTAAGCATTTTTGGTCTGAGGCTGTTCATACTGCTGTTTATATTATGAACAGAACTCCACAGCTGCAGTTCATGGTATGACCCCCGAAGAATGTTTTACAGGTAAGAAGCCTAATGTTTCACACTTGAAAGTGTTTGGCTGCATTGCGTATGTTCATGTGCCAGATGAGTTGCGAAAGAAATTGGATCCAAAGGCTGAAAAGTGTGTCTTTATTGTATACTCTTTAGAGCAGAAAGGGTATTGCTGTTATAACCTTGTCACATGTAAGTTCAAAGTGAGCAGGGATGTTATCTTTGATGAAATGAGCAGTTGGTATGCATCTAGTGGTGATGCATTGGATGATGATGATGATCATGACACTCATGTGCAGGCTGAAAAGCAAGAATCATGAACTCTTAGTGGACCAAAGACATCATCTGGTAGTCCTTGGTCTGGGAGACTAGGGAGTACCTCTACATCTTCGGGTGCATCTAGTAGCACTACAGGTAAAGACAAAGGAAAGAATAAAGTGTCAGAAGGCATTGATGCAGTTCTTGATGGAGAATCCAGTGGCTCAGAGAGCTTGGATGATGAGCTTGGCATTCCTTCAGTGAGTACTCCAGATGTGCAGAGAGCACGCGTTAATGCAAAGACTCCATTGAGTAATCCAGTGGTACGCAGGTCTAGCAGGGTGAGATACCCTGTTAAAAGATTTGGTTTTGAAGGCTATGCAGCTCACTATTATGCTTATATGGTGAAAGTGATTGAGGATGTTGAGCCCACATGTTTTGAGGAGGCTATTGGTCATGCTCATTGGGATGCAACAATGGATGAGGAGATGGCTGCATTAGAGGCCAATAAGACTTGGGATCTAGTATCATTGCCAAAGGGAAAGAAAGCTATTGGATGTAAGTGGGTTTATAATATTAAGCACAATGCAGTTGGTTCTATTAGTAGGTACAAAGCTAGGCTGGTTGCAAAAGGCTATGCCCAGACATATGGCATAGATTATGATGAAACCTTCAGTCCAGTTGCTAAGATGGCAACTGTCAGATGTGTGATTGCTTCGGCAGCAGCCAAAGGTTGGAGGTTGCAGCAAATGGATGTGAAGAATGCCTTCTTGCATGGTGATTTGCAGGAAGAAGTGTATATGGATCAGCCAGCAGGTTATGAAGATTTAGAGCATCCCACGTATGTGTGCAAGTTGAAAAAGGCGCTCTATGGGCTCAAGCAAGCACCTAGAGCATGGTCTGACAAGATCAAAGAGTATCTTGTCAATATTGGATTTTATGTTTCTGATGTTGATCACTCACTTTATGTGAGAAAGGGAGATGCAGGTTTGGTCATCATAGTCATCTATGTGGATGACTTAATTATTACAGGTGATAGTGATAGTGGGATTGCTGAAGTCAAGGATTCTTTGAAGAAGAAGTTTGAGATGAAGGATTTAGGTGAGCTAAGATACTTCCTTGGCATTGAGGTGATCAGATGTGATGATGGTATATGGCTGTCCCAAAGACAGTATGGCTTGGATATGTTGTCCAAGTATGGTATGACAGCATGCAAACCACTTTCAGTTCCATTGGAGCAGAATGTAAAGTTGAGTGCTGATGTTGGGGATGAGATAGAAGACCCTACTATGTTCAGGAGGATAGTGGGGAGTTTGATCTACATGACCATTACAAGGCCAGACTTGAGCTACGATGTTGGTCTTGTGAGTCAGTTTATGCAAGTACCTAGAAAGCCACACTTGGATGCAGTCAGACGCATATTGAGATATGTGAAGTCTACATTACATTATGGACTTTTCTATGAGGCAGGTACAGATGTACAGGTGTTTGGATACACAGATGCAGATTGGGCTGGTAGTATGTCTGATAGAAGATCTACCAGTGGATACATGTTCTCTTTGGTAGTGCAGCAGTTGCTTGGAGCAGCAAAAAACAATCTATAGTTGCTTTGTCGAGTACAGAGGCTGAGTATAGAGGTGCTGCTGTTGCAGCATGTGAGGTAGTATGGCTGCAAAAGTTATTGGTTGATTTAGATGTGCAGGTGGAAGGTCCAGTTGTCATTTATTGTGACAACATGAGCAGTATACAGTTGGCTAGAAACCCTGTGTTCCATGCCAGGACAAAACATATTGAGGTACACAACCACTTTGTGAGAGAGAAGGTACTAGCAGGTGAGATTGACTTGGTGTATGTCAGCACACAGGATCAGATAGCTGACATCTTCACGAAGGCATTGGGTATAGAGAAGCTTCAAAAGTTTCAAAGCTTACTTGGAGTTGCAGAGATGCAGTTGAGCTTGAGGGGGAGTGTTGAGATGACAAGCTCAACACATGCGGACATTGATGATGGACCGCCTGGTTAGATGGGTCCACATGTCTACACTTAGCCCGTGGTGGTCATTATGACTCTCACATGGCCACTGACTCATTACTTATTATATCCAGGTCGTTACACCTATTTACAGCTGGCATAGTTATAGCGCCAGTCGACTAGTGTAGTCGGTTATGCATTGTTTGACTTAGTAGGCCACTTTCCTTTTATGTTGTATCTTATCTATACTTTGTGTACATTGTAAAGGGTGTGGAAGAAGAAGAAGAAATCAGCAAGAAAACGTTTTGGCCTCCATCTCTCTTCTTGTCTCTTGAGTGAGCTTCTCCTTGTGCATTCTTTGTGTGTTCGGTGCATCATCTCGAGCAAGTCCCCCCACCACGTGATTCTTGACATACAATAGGTGGTATTGGTAGGTGAAGAAGGTGGAAAGTGACCATGGTATTCACCATACTATGGTTTTAATAAACCATGCATACATGACCTAGTCTAAGGATTTATTTGCAATGTGTTTCTTTGCCTTTGTTTGTTCCTTGCAAAGAGGCTATGGTGGATGTGATTGCATATTTCTCAATAGGTAGATCAAGCTATCAACCATCTTTTTAACCATAATAACATCCTTAACATACTATCCATCATCCATCATTTTTATGTTTTGATCCAATGGTGTATCTACTGGCTTACCTACTATCATTCCATACTTCTCTAACATCTCCAATGAGTATTGCCTTTGCACTAACTAAACTCCATGGGGAGTGTCAATCACTTCAATGCCAAGAAAATACCTCAATAAACCAAGGTCCTTGATGTCAAACTCCTTGTGTAGCCCATACTTCACTTTAGCAATTTGTCTCTTCTAAAGTACATGTAATGCTTAGATAATCAACATAAATGACCACAACAACCATTCATCGTCTCATCCATGCTTTGCTAAAATTCCATGCAACATAAGAACTTGTTGATCATCTCACACCAAGCTCTAGGTGCTATACAATGCATTTCTCAACTTGCACACATAATGCATACATTTTGGGTGTACATACCCTTTTGGCTAATCCATATATACTTCCTCTTCCAATATACCATTCAAGAAAGCATTTTTCACATCCATTTGATATAATTTCTAGCCATAGATAGAAGCTAACATAATCATTGATCTCATTGTAGTCATCTTTGACACTAAAATAAATGCCTTCTCATAGTCCAATCCATATGTTTGTGCATAATTCTTTGCAACAAACCTTGATTTATATCTCTCCAATGAGCCATCCAATTTGCACTTGACTTTATACACCCACTTGTACCCGATTTTCTTCTTTATATAAGGCAACTCAACTAGATCTCATGTCTTGTTCTTTGTCAATGCATCCATTTCTTCATCCATGGCTTTCTTGCACTCTTTGCCTCTTCAAAACAAGTAGGCTCTACACAATGCATAAATTAGATAATGCTAAAACAAGTAGGCTCTACATGGTGAACATAAGATACCATTTATGTATAATGCATCTTCATGAAGCCATTATATGTTAACATGTCAATTAGATGCCTCACTCTATCCAATCTCCTCAACTAAGATGCAATAGATGGTGTCTCAATCATTCTTGCACATTGTGGTGGAATATGCTTTCTTAAACTCTTTATTTCTGGAGTTCTCACATGTGGTACTGCAAACTCATCATCCATAGACTCATCCTTAGAACTTTTACTTGTATGCTTCTTTCCTTATGCAAAATTTTCCCTCTTTTGTGCAATTCTCAACTTGCCACTCCATGGATTACAACTGCCACTACTTTCTTCATGGTCTTAAGCTCCAACATATCCTAAACATGTTGATTTCTTTTATCATTATTTGCTGCAATTTTCTTTCCATAACCATCATCATCACATATTCTCATAACCATCCATCTCAACTACAGATTTTGGTCTATATCAAGACTCATACTCATTAAATCTCATATCCTTGCTTATGTAGACCTCTTTATTGATAGGAGCTTAGCATTTATTACCCTTCTTCTCATCTAGATACCCAAGAAAAATGAATTTAATAGCCTTCAATTCCATCTTTATCCTCAAATCATCAGGGACATGAACATAACATACACAATCAAGCACCCTAAGATATGCAACTATAGGTGTCCTTCCATACATCTTCTCATATGGAGACATGTGATGAGCCAAAGCTGTAGGTGCCATGCTCATGATATAGACTATAGTATGTATTGCCTTAGCCCAATAAGTCAAGGGCATGTGTATATGACTCATAATAATGCTTGCTACTTTCACAATAAGCATGTTCTTCCTTTCTAAAACACCATTCTATTGTGGTATATATCTACATGTACCCTGTATTTTGATCCCATGGTCTCTCAAATAGTAAGAGAACTCATTTGGTATATATTCTCCTCCATGATCTGATCTCAATAATTTTATGTAATTCCCAAATTGCTTTTCTACCATGGCTTTAGACTCTAAAAACTTTTCAAATGCTTCACTTTTATGTTGCAAAAAGTATACTCATATTATCCTGTTGAAATCGTAAATGAAAATGATATAGAACATGCATCTTTCACTTAAAGAAACATTCTCACATGGACCCCAAATATCCAAGGGTACTATTTCTAAAGGATAATTGCTCACTCTCCCCCTCTTTGGAAATGAAAATCTAAACTACTTGCCAAAATGAAAAGCCTCACATATGTTGAGATTTGCAATCACATCCATGCTGCCTTTTTATAAGAGTAGATGGGCTGAGTACATGCAGGTTGTAGGAATCCCATTCGCATAGAGAGAAAGACTAGCACCTACCCATCTCTATATAACATTGTACTTGGTTGTCACTTTCATATGAGATGAATGCAATGGTATTGTCACTTTGTTATTCAACATAGTGTACATGTTGCTTGTCTTCTGTACTTCAATCAAGTCCCTTGGTCTCTATCATGTCAGTGTCTTCATGTGTCTAGTCAAGGTCTATGAGCCACCATAGCTGCCATGCTCTAGATCCCGTGGTTTTTACATGGTATCAGAGCACAGCTAAGCATGGATTAGCATGTTTTAGGTCCTCTTTCTACTCTCCTCCATCATTGGCCAGCTCAAGGCTATCTAATGACCTCATTTCTCAACTCTACCTTCACCAATCTGCCATGGTAGCCATAGCCACACAGTACCTACCTTTGTTGAAGCTTCTTGATCTCCTAATCTAGGCCATAACTCTTCTAGGGATATCTTCCTCACATCAGGGTGAAACCATTCATCACATCACAGCTCAACATTACTCATCGCAGGCTCCAGCATTGCGTGTTTTCCCAATCACCCGCTGCGTGCCTATTCGTGCCTACAATCGGTTTTTACGCCTTATGCAGTTTATATGTGCAATGATCTTGTCCAAGATCATAGGCATTTGGAAGCCCATTAGCAAAGATTCATTCCCATATAATTTTTTTTGGAAATGGTTGAGTATACATTGCACATAGAGTAAAAAACCAGGCTGCTCTTAGAAACCCTAATCCTTCCTCCATAGCGAAATATTCGTCAAGCTCAAAACCACCTCATTTTCTCTCTCCTGCGACTCAAGCCAATGCATTATCATTTAAATCCAATTATTCTCTAAAGATTCAAGCAAGTTCACACATCAAATCATTGAGGAGGAGAGATCATGGTGACTTCTTGCAAGATTGAAGCATAGTATCATAGTGTCTCTTGACACATATTCAGTGACTCTTGTCACTTGTATCAGATTTGCCTCATGTCAAGTTTGAGATTTTTGGGCTAGTCCAACATCAAATCAAGGAGGGGAATGCAACATTGAAGATCCTAGAAGTTATTGATGACCTATTGAAGATTTTCCAAGCATCTAGCTCCACAAATATCTCTTGATACTAGTCACTTAGTGCTTTTTGGACACTTGTGATTGTTAGCATATTCAAGATCATTTCTTCTACTACTAAAATCTGAGAATTTTGGAGCTGATTTGCTGCTGTTC